>NW_025880611.1:11146-15403 GCF_002878395.1 Capsicum annuum
TACACATGTATACGTTAAATATACACGTCTATAGAAGATCTATTCATGTATATACACTCTAATCTATGTATATGTAATACTTTAAATGAAATATACTATAATATATATACATTACAATATATATTTGTATAATTATATACTAATTTATAAAACATATACACATGTATACGTTAAATATATACGTCTATAGAAGATCTATTCACATATATACACTCTATTCTATGTATACGCACCATTCAATGTATATATACTACTACTTATAAAATATACTACATTATATATACATTACAATATATATAGATATACTTATATACTAATTTATAAAACACATACACATGTTTACGTTAAATTTAATTTAATAAAATAACTTTCTAATGAATATTATCTTAGAATTTGTATTGAGTCAATATGTATCAGTTAAAAAGAAATAAAGAAAAATATATAGTAAAAAATTATTCTTGTGAAAGATAAATATAATGCACTATCCAATAATGTTTAATAATATCATATTTTGCATATGCAAATATAGCATCCCGTATTTAATTAATATACTATTCCGGTGAATTATCGATAATTACTTTTGGATATGATAAAATTATATTAATTTTTATAGTAATAACATAATTAATCACTCTTAATTAATTATTATGAGTCATCTAGGTATTAAGAAAATAAATAATATTTAATGAAAAATAAAATAGACATAAAATACAAAATTAACTCTTAATGTTTTAAATTAAATTTTCGTCTTTCGTACGATGATTTTACTATATCGCTCCTTATTATAAGTCATTTAAGTATTAGAAAAATAAGAATAACAAAATGATATGTCAACAGAAAAATATTTGATTGACTATCAAAATTATATTAGTGTCACATAAATTAGAACGGGACAGAAGAAGATATAAAGAAACATGTATTATTTAAAAATGAAATAAAAAGTACTGTAAATAACAATAATTAACAAAAAAAAATTAAAAAATTGATTGATTTCTACTTCAGCTGCTTCAGTCGTGATTTTACTATATCACCTCTAATTAATTATTATGGTATTTAAGCATTGTGCCACATAAGTTGAGATAGAAAAATATTATAAATCACAATGTTAAAAAATTTAAATTATTTAAAAAATATAATTGGTTGTCGTCGACACAAAATTCTGGACAAAAAAAGTAGCATATATTATTCAAAAATTCCATAAAAAGTATTATAAATTACAATTGTTAACAACGTAAAATATCTAAAAACAATTTAATATGTTATATGTTTCAAAAAAAAATTACATGAAAAATACTTGAAATCACAATAATTAACAACTTAAAAAATTTAAAAAATATAAAATATTTGGTCGACTCTTGAAATTATATTTCTGTCACTGAAATTGGAATATAAGAAAAGTATTATAAATCACAATAATTAAAAACTAAAATTATTTTTAAAATATAATTGACTATCAATGCCACAATAATTTGGACAAGAAAAGTAACGTATATTAATTTGAAAATTACATAAAAAATATTATAAATTAAAATAGCTAAATACGTATTAAAATATCATATGTTGAAGTCATGCTAGATTCCGGATGAATCCCAGAAAACATATGCAATCCTTTTATTAAAATAATTTATTTAAATTTATCAAGATTGAAAAGATAAATAAATATCTTAATGTTGGGCCCGTGTTGACACGGGTCATGCTCCTCTAGTTCTATTATATAGAAGAGGTGGTTTCGACCACCACTCATGCAATTACCAAAAACCCTTTCACTTCCACTTAATTACATATCATGCCCCAATATATAATAATTCTATTGTTTTATCATAATGGTTTAAATATTTAATATATTCTATTAATTTATATTAATTAACTATAACTATATATTGGAAGTAAAATTTTTTATTTATTTAATTGTCTATCATGTTCAAAACTAATTTGTTACCCCGAATCACACTAATTAATAACTTAAAATATTTAAAAGATATATAAAAATTTCAGTTGATTCTCAAAATCGCATCGAAGCCACATAAATTGGGACACAAGGAGTAAATATGTTATTTTATAATTACGTAAAAATTATTATAAATCACAACAATTAACAAGTTAAAATGCTTTTTTTAAAATAGATAAAAGTTTTATTAAACTCTCAAAATTTTCTTCTATATAATAGAAAATTATTTTTTTTAATTTATTTTAGTAAATTTAAATTTTAAAATTATTTTTTTCTTATATAGAAATACTAATATTTAAACTTAACTTTAAATTTTTAAAGTACAACATTAATAAATTTAATTCAATAAAATAAATTTCTAATGAATATTTTCTTAGAATTTGTGTTGGGTCAATATGTATCAAGTTAAAAAGAAATAAAGAAAAATATATAGTAAAATTTTATTATTGAGAAAGATAAATAAAATGCACTATCCAATAACGATGATTTTACTATATCACTCCTTATTATAATTCATTTATGTATTAGAAAAATAAGAATAAAAAAATATGTTAACATAAAATATTTGATTGACTATCAAAATTATATTCGTGCCATATAAATTGGGACGAAACAGAAGAAGATATAAAACAACATATATTATTTGAAATTAATGAAATAAAAGTACTGTAAATAACAAAAATTATTTTTTTTTTTAAAATGATAATTTCTGCGGCTTCAATCGTGATTTTAATGTATCACCAACAATTACTTATTATAAGCCACTTATGTATTGAAAAATTAATAATATTGAATCCATAATTTTACTATATATATATAGAGAGAGAGAGAATTTTAAAATAAAAATAAAAATTACTACATATACTCAAAGGACAAAAGAGTAAAAACATACAGGAGATAAATGTAGATAAATCAAGAAGCACCAAATGGATTATTAACATTTGTAACATTCAACATATTTCTAAATGTTTCCAAATTCTTCTTGAATCAACACATACACATAATAAAAATAATAAATAATAAATAATAATAATTACATTTTACTATATCACCCTTAATTAATTATTATGATCATTTAAGCATTGTGCCTCATAAGTTGAAATAGAAAAAATATTATAAATCACAACGATCAAAAATTTAAATTATTTAAAAAATATAATTGGTTGTCAACACAAAACTCTTGACAAGGAGAGTAGCATATATTATTCAAAAATTACATAAAAAGTATTATAAATCATAATAGTTAACAACTTAAAATATCTAAAAATAATTTAATATGTTATATATTTCAAAAAAATTACATGAAAAATACTAGAAATCACAAGAATTAACAACTTAAAAAATTTAAAAGATATAAAATATTTGGTCGGCTCTTGAAATTATTTTAGTGTCACTGAAATTGGAATAGAAGAAAAGTATTATAAATCACAATAATTAAAAACTTAAATTATTTTTAAAATATAATTGACTATCAATGCCACAAAAATTTGGAAAAGAAATGTATATTAATTTAAAAATTATATAAAAAATATTATAAATTAAAATAGTTAACAACTTAAATTATTTAAATAATATTAAAATAACATATGTTGAACTCATGCTAGATTTCGGATGAATCCTAAAAAACAAATGCAATCCTTTTATTAAATTTTTTTATTTAAACAATATATCAAAATTGAAAAGATAAATAATATCTTAATGTTAAGCCCATGCTGACATAGCCATCCTCCTCTAGTAATTCTATAACAAATGAATATCGATTGACTTTCACTAAAAAACAATTTAGGCTCCTTACATATGTGCTCCACCACTATTATAGGTCACATTTAATATCAACGAACATAATTATCCTCATGTAAATGATAGAAGATGACAATTAACCTATAAAATCAATCCAAGACATGTACAAACTAATTCAAACATCACATATTATTTTATGAAAAAATAACATAAACATACATATATTTACATAAATTCTCATTTTTATAAAGTAATTATAAAAATTTCTAACTAATTATGTAATTTCATTGGGTGTATCGGAAATCTAATTATGTATCTATACAGATTCAAAATCGAGAAAAATATATCGAGAGCTAATTATGTATCTTTACAAGGAAAAAATAAATCTTTGTTGGATGTATTTTATATATTTCAATAAATTCAAAATTGAAAAAAAATATCAGAAGCTAATTATGTACATTTATAAAGAAAAAATACACCTTCGTTGGATGTATTATGAATCTCAACAGATTAAAAAACGGAAAAAAATATATTGGGAGCTAATTATTGTAGCTTTATAAAAGAAAAAT
>NW_025880612.1:0-5560 GCF_002878395.1 Capsicum annuum
CCATTTCGGAGGCTGAAGGGCTTCCTGGTTCGTAAAGATTTTCAGGTTCGTGGACCTTAGTGTTTTGATAATAGACCTTAGGGACAGAACCAGAGTAGTCAACACCTCTAATCGTTCCCTTATCATTAGTGCCATCGTGATCATTATGCTCACGTTCCATTTTGGAAGAAGAAGAGGCACGTGTAGATACAGACCTGCGAGAGGAAGAGAGCCGAGAAGGGTCGACTCCGAGAAACTTCAGGTCTATCGATCCATCAGGGTGTTGAATTACCCTTTCGATCTGGGATTGCTCGGAGTATCTCCGGGCAGGATGGGTGATGGCTTCAAAATGCCAATCATTAGTATGTAGGATATCATCCCAAACTAGAGCCTTAGGAACAAAGACTGTGCTACGATCTTTGTTTGCTTCCATTAGGGTGGTGACCCCTTTAGGGCTCGTGAATCTAGCTTTTGGGGCTAGGGTAGTACCCATAAGTCGATAATATACACGGTATATAATCGCTATTTCTCGTGTATTGTCCTTACTATTCATGTTTTTAGTTTTAACATTTAGTGTTAAAACATCCATGATGTTAGGATCATTTATATCCACAGAGAAATTTGGGTAGCAATTAAAGTAAACCGGACCATCGGCGAGGTTACTTTGAATTACCCCTAAGAGTGAATCATCAAAATTCAATAGACGAGCATCTCGTAGGATAACACAGACAGGGATATCTAGTCCTTGTCGGAAAAGAGGCTTAATAGCAACTTGAACGAGTCCAACATGAAGATAATTAAACTGATTTTTAAATCTGTTTATATCTAATTCATTGAACAGTTGAATAATTTCTAAAGAATTATTAATAGCTATCGTAGACTCAGAGGTCTTGATATTATGTTTTTTCAAAAAACTAAATTTTCCTATTTGGTAAATAGTATTGAAAGATTCTTCTGGAATACTCCAGTTTTGAAGATCATTTTCAATAATAGCAATCGGAGTTGCTTGAGAAGACAAATTAACAGTATTTTTAACGTGACTGTTCATTTCTTAAACAAAACTGTCTAGAGACTAACAGAGCAAATATATATTTATAAAAGAGACATATTACTGTAAGCAAGTATGCAATAACCAAATATAATTATGCAAGTACATCTATGGCTTATGGAATCTTAACAAGTTTTAATGGCATTACTCTATTAAACAGCTAAGTGTTCGCTCAGTGACGGGACCACCAACAAGGTCTAACACGCTTCTCCTAAGCTTAACGACCTATCTTTCAGGCTGACCAATGTCCTCACCGGAGATTAATCGGTTCTGTTAAACACTTAAACAGTAAAAAGAAACCCCGAACTTGCATTAAAACTCCATTATAAGACAAGACATAATAACATAATTAAATATTTGGGTAAAGCATACCAGATTAAAATAATATGTTTTTACAAATATAATTTAGCTCATGCTCCAGACAGATTATATGTTTAGCTGCTCATGCTAAACATACAGTCTGCCAACATGGCTTTGATACCAATTTAGAGGATCGTGACACTATTTAAAGTTAAAAGTAAAAACAATGTAAATCAGAGATAGAGAAATAAAACTTACTAATTTATTTAGAAAAGCAAAAGCATTATAAGAGATTACAGGAGATTGGGCTAGGAGAATTTCTAAAGTGGGGAAATTTCTGAATGCCCTCTCTAAAACAAAACGAAGCCTTTTATAGGCCAAAAGATACATCAAGTGTACATCTATCTTACAAGTGGACGGATATGATTTAACTGACAAAAGTGAGTGGGTTGCTTTCTTTTTGAAAAGCAGTGATTACTGTTCTACTTTTGAAAAGTAGTCCAAGTGTGTTGCTTCTTTTTGAAAAGCAGTGGTTGTTGTCTGCTTTTGAAAAGCAGTCCATGTGACGACTTTATTCCTAGATTCCTTTTAGGAATAGTAACTTGCCCTTTCGTCAAGATAATTCCGGTCCTTTGGACCTCTATCTTTTGAAGGGTCATATTCCTATTCATAATAGGGATCAAGGTAGGCCATAGCGATCCCTTGGGGATCTAGCATATCGCCATTGTCATTGCTGCTACCTGTAGAAGAGGCTTCGGCAATAAGCTGAATTAATTCCTCTGTATCATCAGCGTTATCTGGTCCATCTAATTTGGCCAGGGCTTGCTTTAGTTTTTCTTTGAGCGCCTTCTTAGAGGGAGAAGGGCGAGATGCTGCTGTAGGTACTCCTTTGTCAGGACTTTTGGAAATGGTTGGCTTGGGAGTCCAACCTTTAATTTTGATTTCTTTTGACAAATACTTAATCCTATGCTGTTATTCTTTAGAGAAATTCCAGGATATAATATAAGATATTCGTTTCTTAATAAAAAATTTGCACATTTGAATGTGCTCTGGTAATGTTGAGCATCCTTCCTTGACTAAGAAGTCGGGAAGCCTGTTGTGAAATTGTTGGGGGAGGACTCCTTTAGTTCTTCCAAAGCAAATCCACCATTCATAAAACCATCGGGGTATGACGGCTTCCATCATGGCAGTGCAATATTTTACAAACCACGTATGTCCTGGACGGACAAACAGAAAGTTGAACCATGCAGACTTGTAGTCATACCAATTAAATGTCTGTGGCCGGTGTGGCATTGACAGGGCAATTGGGGTATGTAAGTGATCTACAAACCAATTGAAGGGGGTTAGTACCCTCTTGATGGTAAATTTGGAGTAGCTAATATAGTCGGGATTACGACTGTCCATTGAATGTTCCACCTCAATGGAGTCGGTATCGACTAAAATAGCTTCATAGAATCGACGAGTCTTGAGTGGATCTTCAGTGTCCACAAAATTGTTGTTGTTGTATACCGGCTTGATTAGCTGACTGATTGGGTAGCCTTCATATGCTTTGTCTAAAGCGATAATGGGCATTACTTGAGTAGTAATAAATTTAAATTCTTCCTTAGTAGGGGATGATGGAGTAGCTTTGACTACTGTAGGATCAACTGCTTGTGCGAAGGTTTCTGGAGCCTTCATGGCGTAACTCTGTTTGGTTTGAACCGAGGAAGAACTTGCTGAGGCCCCTTTGTCTAGGGGTAAATTTGTCTTTAGATCGACCAATTTTGTTGAAATTGGTGGCTGGAGCTTAGGAAACTGAACCTCCGTCAAAGCAGAGTATTTATTTTGGGCTTCTGTTTTGATTGTAGACTTCTGTGGAACTGTAGGCCTTAGTGGAGCTGGGGAGTCGAATGGTCTAGCCATTCTTTGTTGTTGTCCGGTGTTGGGGCTATTGCCCGGGTTTGTTGGTCTCATGGCCCTGTAAAAATTCTCTTGTTAGAAAATCGGGAAGGGAGTTATTTTCTTCTTTAATAAATTCGATTTGAAAATCAAAGCTAGATAGGAGAGCTTGCCATCTAGCAAATATTTGTTTGGAAACAAGATTTTTAACATCCTTTTGTAAAATTTCTTTAGCTGATTTGCAATCAACGCGAAGAAGAAATTCCTTGTTAACAAGGTCATCTTGAAACTTGGTGATACATAGCACAATAGACAAAATTTCTTTTTTGACAGTGCTGTAATTTTTCTGGGCCGTATTCCATACTCCCGAGGTGAATCGAACTAATTGTTCAGGAGATTTATCATCTACCTTTTGCTTCAGGATACCTCCATATCCTATATCTGAAGCATCAGTTTCTACAATCATGAAGGCATCAGGATTGGGGATTCCTAGACAGGGAAGATTTTTAACTAAAGATTTAATCTTGATGATGGCATTGGTTTGGGCAGAACTCCAAGGAACTAGGTTTTTCTTAAGACGCTTATAAAGAGGTTCACAGACCTGCCTAATATTGGGGATAAAATCAGCAACATAATTGAGGCTTCCTAAGAACCTTTGGAGTTGAGTTTTATCAGTAATTTCGTCAGGGAATTTAGAAGAGAATTCTATAGCCCTACAAATAGGTTTTTGACTCCCCTGATGCAAATCATGACCTAAAAAGCGAATAGAAGTTTGGAAAAGTTTCATCTTCTTAGCGCTTACAACAAGACCGTTTAATTTTATGATCTTAAAGAAGGTATTGAGATGTTTAAAATGAGAATCAATGTTGTCAGAAAAAATTAATACATCGTCAATGTAAACAATTGTCATATAAGAATAATCATTGAAAATGTTATTCATAATATTCTGAAACTCAGAGGGAGCATTTTTTAGTCCAAAAGGCAAAACATTCCATTCGTAATGTCCAAAAGGGACATTGAAGGCTATTTTATATTTATCCTTTTCAGCAATCTGTATTTGCCAGAAACCTGACTTCATATCAAATTTACTGTAAAGATTGGCTTTGTAGGTCCGTTTGAGGAGATCCCTTTTATTAGGAATCGGATGTCTTATCCATTTTAGGACAGCATTCAAAGGTTTGTAATTTATTACAAGCCTGGGAGTTCCTCGCTCTTTTTCAGCACTATTGTTTACATAGAATGCTGAACAACTCCAAGGGGAGTTAGAGGGTCTAATGATCCCCTTTTCGAGAAGATAGTTGATTTCTGTTTTACAGATTTCCATCATCTCGTGATTCATTTGGATGGGTCTGGCTTTGGTAGGGATGTTTTGTTCATCGAAGCCAGGGATGTAGGGAAGTTCTACAAGATGTTTCTTGCGTTCCCAAAAGGCATTTGGTAATTCAGAGCAAATCTCGTGCTCAAACTTCTTTTGGAGAATAGATATCTTGCTGAGCATCTCCGGGGTTTTTAAAATGTTCTTCAATACGTTTGAGCTGAACATCACTTTGCAAAAAGTGAAGATGGGAAGAAAGACGATTAAGTTTAAAAACAGTTTCGTCTTTGATGCGCTGCTGCTCGTTTGAAGAGAGCGGTCTAAGTAATGGAAAAAATAGTTCAGTATCCAACAAAGTTGTGCGAATACCATCGTAGTTACTTTGGTATGGTCGGATCTGATTTATAAAAGGAATTCCTAGAATGATATCTTCCGTGATATCTTCTGTGATGACAAAGTCATTAATAAGGCAGACGCCATTATTACAGACATGGGCTTTTCGAAGCTGATAATTAATTCGCATTTTTTCGCCAGTGGCCGAATAGAGTCGTGAGGTACTCTTTTGGAGATACCGAGTGGGTATGAGGCCTTTGACAATGCAGTTAGTGTCGGCTCCTGTGTCGAAGAGAGCAACTTTGTTTAATACAAAGTCGTTGTCAATAACAATGTTGACTACGATGTGTTCACTGTAAGCCTTAATAGCTGCTATAGTGGTGGAGGTGGAAGGAATAGCAGGATTTTCTTCACCTGGAAAGGAAATGGGTTCCTGGAGATGATCAATCGGAAGGTTGATGTGAGGAGGTGGAGAAGTAGGAGGAAGAGCTTTTGGTGAGGCCGCCTGTAAGACTTGTTCTGTTAGAACATGTAGCTCCACTTGATCAAGTCGAATTTTAAGGCTTTTGATTTCTCCCTTTAAGGTGGAGATTTCGCCTTTCAAATCTGCTATGGAGGGTTCAGAAGGAGTATTAAATTTAGCCATAACTCTTGTCACTCCAAGGCGAGCGCGACCGTCGTTTGCAAGGACCATCGTACGGGGCAGA
>NW_025880613.1:0-2083 GCF_002878395.1 Capsicum annuum
TACAATTTACCGATCTTGTTGATTTTTAAAGGTGAAAAAAGATTTTTATCTATCTATATCTATAATTTATATCTATATCTATATTTATAATTTATATCTATAATCTATAATATATAAAAAGTGTAAAGGACCTTAGAAATGTTGTTTGAACTTTTTGCCCTTCAATAAAAGTCTTTATTTTAGACAAAATTATTTTTTTACTATTTTTTTCTAATATTTATGATTTGAAAATTAATTAAATATACTTATGATAAAATCTTTCCTTATTACAAGTCATCATAATTAATGACAACTAATACTTTTTTCATTAGTTTAAGAATTTTAAATCAATTAAATTTGATTTTAAAAAGATTTGAAAAATCTTGAAATAAATAAAAAAGTGTTAAAATAAGAAAAATTGAGAAAATATGAAAATTTTAAAAGTTTTAAATACATAATTACAATATAATCAATGACTTTTTAAAGATTTATTTAACTTTAAAAATAAGAAAAAATTTTAAATATAAAAGAAAAATAATCATTTCATAAATATGGTTCAAATTGATGTGTCTATGATGTGTCTATCTTAGCCTCCGACAGCAAGGGAAAGAGGCACTACTACATGATAAACGCAAAAGTAATGATTCATCAACCACATGAAACTTCTAGTGGTAAAATAAATATGTGCTTACATTAGAATATATATGTATGTTTACATTATTATATTAATATGTGAAATATCTTTCAAAAGTGATTTAAACTTTTACACTTCAGTAAAAATCTTCGCAATAGATAAAATCATTTAATTTTTAATAATCAAATATTACACGTGCGAGGCACGTGCGGTTAAACTAGTATATATATAAAAGCAAAACTAAAAGCACTAGAAGAAGTCACGTGGCAGCACAATAAAAAACCTTGTGGTAGTTTTTAGGAAAAGGGTAAAATAATTGTAATAAAAAATTTGAATTAAAAAATTAGATATATTTAAATTTTTTAATTCAAAGTTTATCATTATTAAATTTTGTAATTAAAAGATTATCATTAACTTGATTTGAGGAATGTTCTATTGAAGAGTTGTCAATGAATTCTAACTATTCATAACTTATCCCTTTTAATATTATAAAATATATTTAATATTAAATAATAATAATAATAATAATAATTTATGTATATAATATTTGAATTTGAAGATACATTATCCTTCAAAAAAAATCATTTGCTTATATATATATAGAGTAATTATAGTAGTAATATAAATATAATAATAATATTAATAATTATTATTATTATATTAATTTTTTATATTTATTTCATTTCAAATATATTGTTTATTAGATAAATATACATTATATTTGAAAAAAATAAGGATAAGAAGGAATAAAAAATTAATTTTCTTTTACCAAATTAATATGATATTTGAACTTCAATTTGAATTTTAATGATATTTAAATTTGAATTTGAGTTGAAATGGAGTTCTAACTTCTTAACCTCTTTTATATATACTCCTAAATAAATTCTAACTATTTTATAATAATAATAATAATAATAATAATAATAATAATAATAATAATAATAATAATAATAATGTTTTAATAAATAATAATAGTAGTAACAATAATAGTACATGATGTTAATAGTAGTAATACATATGTAATAGTAGTAGTCATTATAGCAATAGTAGATTGTGTTTATTTTCGTAGTATAATAATAGTAATAATAATTGTTATTACATATAATTAAATGTATTAAAAGATAATATATTACTACTGTCACTATTATTACCATTAGTATTTACGCACTACAATTTATAAAATTTTTATAATAATAACAATAATAATAATAATAATAATAATAATAATAATAATAATAATAATAATAATAATAATAATAATAATAATAGTGGCGTTAATTTATTTATTTATCTAAATTAAGAAATAAAAATTTAAATAAGTTAAAAATTACCTACTATTATCACTAACTTTATTATTATTATTATTATCATCATTATCTAAAAAAACTAAAAATATTGTAATTGCTAAAAGATGATGATGATGATTAGAGCTTAAAATACTAAAAGATCAGCATTATCTCAATGCAAGCT
>NW_025880613.1:2183-16797 GCF_002878395.1 Capsicum annuum
ATTAGAGCTTAAAATACTAAAAGATCAGCATTATCTCAATGCAAGCTAACACTATTGTAATTGCTATTATCATCATTATCTAAAAAAACTAAAAAAAAAAAATGAAAGATAAGCATTACCCCCATAATATGCGATTAACCCATGTGGTTATTATCTACAGGTATTCCAACATACACATAAAAGGAAGAATTTTAAGTTTACAAAGTCATTATTTCAAACTCTTCTAAAATTTATTGGCCAAGAATTAAAAAATTTTGGTGAATAATATTATTTTTTTTGTCTACTCCCTAGCTCTTCATCTCTGAATCGAAATGGTAACACATTCCAAATAGATGATGACTGAAACAACAATTTTAATACGTAAAATATTCATAGGTAAAGTGATTTCATATTAATTTTTTTCTATTTTTTATATAGAAAAATGATTTCATATTAATAGTTTTTTCATTATTTATAAAAAAAAATTTCTTTAGAGTTATTTTTATTTTTTAACGATAATTTTGCTGATATTATTCATTTGCAGAGAAGATCGAGAAAAATGAAAAGGATAGAAGAATGCGGTGTTGAAATCATATTTTCGTCGTGAAGAAAGTTTTTAAAGTTATTTGAAGTTTTGATGGTATATATTTTTAATGATGTATTTTGTTAGATTATCGAAAAAATTTATATGTCTTAAGTTTTTCAAAGTTAAGTTTGATATTGTTGCTCCTTTTAAAAGATATTGTTGTTTAAAGTTTTGTAGTTAATTTAATTGCATGCAACTCATAATTATATGTTATTGTAGTTGTTTTTTGTATCACAGATTGGAGGAGCAATGATGGGGGAATTGTAGTGAGTGTTGTATGATCAATTTTACAAGTAGGTTGACGAATTTTTCTGTAAGTAAGCGATAATTTAACAAATAACAAATTAATTGTCTTAATGATATTTGAAGTTGAATGTTGTTCTAGCTTCTTAGTCTCTCTTATATATACATATATATCATTAGCTTGATGTATTTATTTAGTGCATTTTTTATTTTTTTATTTAAGAAAATTCTATTTTTAAATGTCACACCAATATGGAAGCATATGTCATTTTCATGTTCATCATCCTTTGTTAACGTTAACAGCGAGGAACAACAACCTACAACAATTGACGTTATCCCAATCTCCTATTGTACCTTTTCGTCTCGCACTACAAATGATAACACTCTTTAAGGTCAATAATGATTGAAACGATGACTTTCATAGTAAAAGATTTATAGGTAAGTTTGTTTCAAATTAGTACCTTTTTATGATTTATTTTTTAAATATTTTTTCTAGAGAGTTGTTCTTATCTTATATTGACAATTTTATTGTTATTGTTGACTTTCAAAAGAGATAAATAAGAATGGAGGCAACTAATAATGAAGAGAAGAAAAGAGAAGAAAAGAACAAATAATTTCAGAAGTGGAAGTTTTATTCGTATAGTTCATAAGCTTAAGATTTTCTAAATATGTTTTTGATATCATTGTTCTTCTTTTGGATGTTGCTTTGTAAATTTTAAAAGCTGATAGGGTAACAATAGAATAAGAAAAACAATTAATATTAAATATAAAAATATTTTTACATTGTAAATAACATAATAAAGAAAAATAGACACATAAAATTTTTCTTTACAATTACATAATTATTTTTAATCATATAGATTTGATTAGAAGTGGAGAGGGGTAGTAACCAAACAATCTCATATCTTTTAAATGTGAACAATACAATAATGAAAAGTATGATACATAAAAGTTTATTGAAAATTATATAATCGTTTTTACTCATATAGATTTGATTAATGGAGGGGGCGAGGTGGGGCACTTTTCATTGAGAAATAATATTATTGTTGATTTTATTTTTATTAAAGATATATTATTTAACATGTTTGATCAAGATAACCCAATGTGAAATGATTTGAAATAATACTTTAATATTATCAATGCATCACGCTTTTAGATATATAAAAGGTGGGGTGGAGTAGGGGGAGATAAGGATTTTGAACTAATTTTAACAATAGAATGAAGTAATTAGATAATAAATAAATTACTAACCATGAATTTTAAATTGAAGTGATGTGAATTATAAGATTAAAGTTCAAAAATTGAATATACATATGATTAAATAAAATAAATATATCTATTATATAAATATGTTAATAAAAAGAGTACTTGATAAGTATATTAAGCAAGTTGATAATTTGATAAAAGACGATTTTAACAATCTAACATTTTTAGATTGGGAACAATATAACAAAAAAAAAAAAAATGAAACACAATTTTTTAAAAATAATTATATGCTTTGTTATCTTTAAATCGATTTATGGGTGAAACTAATATGCAATATTTACGGAACAATCATGAGTATTAGGTTATTGGTATAGATTTGATTTACATAATTGTGTGGAAGGAGAGGTTTTCTTTTTTTTGGGGGGGTGGGGTGGGGGTGGGGAGGGCAATAAATTAACTGATTTTTATAGTTTATTGAATTGCTTATTAAAAAATATATTTAATAAGTAATGATAATTTGAAATATGTTAATGCGATACAATAAAAATTGATCAATTTTATTATTTTAAAGAATAAATTAATATTTTTAATGATAAATTTTTTTGAAATATTTCACGCATCACGTGGATACCTATATTAACTTTTTTAAAAATAAAATTGAACCCACCCCATTCACGAAATACTCTTTATTAGTGGATGCTTCGGATACTGGTGATATATACATATAACTTTTTTTTTTCTTTTGTAAAATGAACAAAACGTAAAAATGTTACTAATAATAAGTTGAATGGCCTAAAAATTTTGATGACCAAACGTCAGAACTTACAAAAACTCCATAACTTTTGCTTGAATTAATGGTCCAAAAAATATAAAATTCTCAAGACATTTTTTTAATTCAGAATTTTCAACGTCAGTAAATATCTGCTGTGAATCACTTATATTTACTACAAGGCAAAAGAAATGCGTAGTTACCAATTTGCGACTTTGAAAACAATTGAAAATGTTTGACACCAAGAAATACTCGCTTTACCGAACTTTATTGGACCTCTTTTTTTTTTTTTTTTTAAGTTTTTCATCCAGTGTTTGATATCCGCATTGAAGCCCGACTAATCCAAATTCGTACCGGGTAGGGGCCCATTCAGGGGGCAGCACTCCCAATAGAGTTTTCACCATGCCAGGGTCGAACCCTCGACTTTTGTTTAACCTTTTTGGCTATGATATTGTTAATTTTATTATGTATTCTCCTATTTTAATAAATTATTAATTTAATTTTATATAAAATCGAAGAAACTCAAAATTAAATTTAGTCGTGGAGGGAAAAAATTAGGTGTCAACATTGAGAATATACATTAGTTATTTCATTCATTAATTCAAGGAATGCATCTTTATTTACGGCTGATTTAGAGTGTTCTGAATTATGATGATCTTGTTGATTAAAGTTGTCCTATTGAATAGCTCACAGATTGAATCCACAATCTCTTCATCGGTAAACACAAGATCTCTTAATTCATACTACCATATAAACAAAACTTAAGTTAAAAATATAACAATTACAATTATAATGAAAAATCTAACAATATTAGTGCATATCAATAACATACATAAATATATCTAAACTTGTGATGTATTGCAAAATATTAAAAAACAAAAAAGAAATATAATTACAAAAAGGAAACTATTACCTCCTTGTTGTAATGCTTGAACATTTCAATCTCCAAATAGTCATTGTAAATGAGGTCTTTAGATGAATTACAGTTTAAAATTTGAGGGGTTAGGACTCTAACACGAGCAACAATTGACTTATCAATGTTCAGACAACACTCATAAAATCAAATTTAAAGTGCCAGATGAAAGCCACCAAAATATAAGAGATGATGGGTTCGTTTTCAAATCATGGCTGCAAGATTTTTGTAGAACTTTGAAACATTCATTAATTCAATCATATTTCAAGTATTGACGAGATTCTACTAAATCTTAATGATACTTCGTTGTGCATTTTTTTGATAAATCTGGTTATATAAAATTCTCTCTTGCTAAAATGTAACATTTTTTCATTTAGACTAAGATGAACAAATCATCCCTATCATTATTCGTTTTTGCATGCAATAGATTATGCAGGAGCTGCAGCTGTACTTTAAGATTGTGCATATTAAAAGAAAAAATTACATAAAATCACAAGAAGTGTCTTCAGAAGAAAGGTAATTTTACCTTTGTATGATATGAATTTAATTTCATTGAAATTTCTAAAAATACATGATGGATCGATTCTGATTCCACAACTCATATTTCCAAAATCATTTAGAATTTTCTACCTTTATAGAAACCGATAGAAAGTGAATAAAATATTTATTCTAGCTATAGGACGACATCATATGTGGAACGCATAGGGACTTATATGCTCAGTTTAAAAGTTTATTTTCAATTTGTTTTAGAAAAAACTTCTTATGTTCCATCATATTCTACAAATTTAATTTCTCTTTCTAGACTATCAATAGTTGTTTATGATTTCAATTTTTATTTGTCTACAATGAAAATTTTCAAACGTAATAAAGTTATTCATTTTAAAAATTTATTTGAAAATTTATTTAAATTTGATCTGACCCCCACAACTGAATGTAATGTCATAACTCTGCATGATAAAAAAATTGGCACTAAGCGATGTATTATTAATGAGAACTCATTATGTCTTTGATACAAGAGATTGGGAGATATCTCTACCGAAAAAATCAAAAGGTTAGTAAATGATTGAGTTCTTGGAGATCTTGATTTTTCTGATTTTAAAACTTTTGTGGACTGCATAAAGAGTAAAAAGATCAACAAATCCACTAAAGGTGCCAAAAAGAGTTCTAAGTTGCTTAAGATCATACATACAGATATTTGTGGACCTTTTCCTACCCTTTGCTTGAATGGTTAGAGAAATTTTATCTCATTTATTGATGACTATTCAAGATATATGTGTCTTTATCTTTTATTTAATAAATCAGAAGCACTTGATGCTTTAAAGTTTTTAAAATAGAAGTAGAGAAACAAATTGAACCTCATATCAAAATTGTAAGATCTGATAAAAATGGAGAATATTATGTTAGGTACATAGAAAAGGAGCAAGTTAAAGATCCATTTGCTGAGTGCCTTGAAAAAAAGTATAATTGCATAATGTATCATGCCAGAAACACCTCAATAAAATGGTGTGGCAATAAGAAAGAACAAGACATTAGGATATGGTAAGAAATATAATTAGCAGATCAAGTTTATATTTATCCTTATTAAGTGAAGCCTTAAAAACTATTGTGTAGATTTTAAATAGGGTTCCATCCAAGGCTATCTCCAAAGTCACCCTTTAAATTATTTAAAGGATGGGGATCTAGTTTAAGCCATTTACACATTTGGGAATGTCTAAATGAGGTGAGGATTTACAATCCACATTTTAAAAAGTTGGATGAAAGAACAATAGGTGGTTTCTTTATAAGTTATGTTGTTTACTCTAAAGGATTTAGATTTTACTATCCTTCTCATTCTCCTAAAATTATTGAGACTAGAAATGCTAAATTTCTTGAAGAACATGAAGTAAGTAGGAGTGGTTCAACTCAAATAGTCAAACTAAAACAAATAAGAGAACCACTTATGTTACCTTTATATACTGAAAACTTGAATGAAAATTAGTCAAAATTTTCATGAATTACCTAAAGAACAATAAGTTCAAGAGCCATCCCTGAACCCATTGTTGAAGGAGCACCTGAACAAGTAGAAGTAAGAAAATCCTCAAGAGTTCATAGACCAGCAATTTCAGTGACTATGTTGCATGTTTTCAGGAGTTTGATTATGGTGTTGGATTAAAATATGATTCATGTTTCTTTTCACAAGCCATAGGTGGAGAAAATTACACACTTTGGTATGATGCCATGAAAAAAGAGATGAAATCTACGACTAAAAATAAAGTATGTAATCTTGATGAATTACCAAAAGGAATCTTTACTATAGGATTCAAATGAATTTATAAAACCAAAAGAGACCCATATAATAATGTTGAATGATGCAAAGCTAGACTTGTAGCCAAGGGTTTAACTCAAAAGAAAGGTAATGAAAATCATGAAACCTTCTCTCTTGTATCAAAGAAGGATTCATTAAGAATAATCATGACATTAGTAGCTCACTTTGATTTTGAGCTACACCAAATGAATGTAAAAACAACTTTCCTAAATAGAGATCTTGAAGATCAGGTATACATGTGTTAGCCTGAAGGATTTAATGATAAGGACCTTATTTGCAAGTTGAATAAATCTATTTATGGAATAAAACAAGCTTTCGGCCAATGGTACATTGAATTTCATAACTTTACTTCTTCATTAGGATTTATGGAGAACATCATTGATCAATGTATATACCTTAAGATAAGTGTGAGTAACTATATTTTTCTAATCCTATATGTGAATAACATTTTAATTTCTAGTAATGATTGGGTTTGTTGCATGAGATGAATAATTTATTATTCAAAATTTTAATATGAATGATATGGATGAAGCCTCATGATATATCATTGGCATAGAGATTCACAGAGATAGATCTCAATGATTGCTTGAACTATGTCAAAGAGCCTACATTAAAAGAATTATGAAAAGATACGAAATGAAAAACGATTTACATATAGCAACATCTATCATTAAAGATGATAAATTCTCGTTGAATCGATATCCATAAAATGCATTAGAATAAGAGAAAATGAAAGACATTCCATATATTTCACTTGTTGGGAGCCTTATGTATGCACAGGTCTGTACTAGACCTAATATTGACTTTATAGTAGGAATGCTTAGCAACTATCAAAGTAACCCTGATCTTGATCATTGAAAAATTGGTAAAAGAATTTTAAAATATTTACAATGAACCAAGAATCTTAAGCTTACATACAAATATTCTGACACATTGAAAGTCATTGAGTATTTAGACTCATGTTTGAGTGAATGCAAAGATAGTGATAAATCTGCTTTTGAATAAATTTTTCTTCTTATTGGAGGTACTTTGTCTTGGAGAAGTGTTAAGCAAATCATTATTGCAACATTCACAATGAAACCTGAATTTATAGCATGTTATGAAGCTACATCACATGCATTATGGTTGAAGAACTTTAATTCAAGCCTTAAAGTTGTCAATTCTATTATGATCCCATTGAGATTAGTTTGTAATAATTCAACTATAATATTATTTTTAAAGAATAATTATAGTGGCAGCCAACGTAAGCACATCAACATAAAGTATTTGATGGTTAGAGATCATGTCAAGAAGAAAAATATAAGCTTTGAACATGTTAATACTACTTTAACGATTATTGATCCTATGATTAAAGGTTTACCAACTAATGTTTTCAAGGATCAAGTAACCTGTGTGGGACTTAATAACTCATTGTAGTCTTGCTATAATCTTATAAGTTGTTCTAAACATTATCGTTTTTGTTATACATGAACGTGCACATTTTGATTTTCATGTATTATAACGTGATCATTGGATCCAATAAAGTTGAACTCTAAATGACTTATATTAAGTTCATTTGTAAAGTTAATGAAAAATTTATTTAGAACATATTATACATTGAAGAAAATGTTTGATTAAAAGCATGTCCTCTATGATTCTTGAATAAATATATTCTTGATAAAGTGACTATTGCATAACTCTTAAGTTGAGTGAATATGTGTATGACCATATTGCCTATTTTTCACTCATAAAGGATTATCTGATTTTGATATATGGGTCAAGTGAGAGAATGTAAGAATATTACATATAATATTACATACTAATGAGCCATATATTTCTGCTAATATATTTACCTTGTCTCTCAAGTAAAGTAATAAACTGGTCATTTACTTTCCCCCTAAGTTATACATATATGATATTTCTTTGATGATAAGAAATAACTATGAAAGTCCCTAGGGTTAAAGTTATTTTCCTAAGAGCCCCTAGCTTACCTATAAATATGTTTGTGATTCCATCAGTCTGACATAACTTTTGATAGGCATAGGCTAGAGGATTCTAAGGTTTCTTCTCTACCACTTTCTAATTAAATTTTTGAAAAATAATTCTTCACAATACTTGAACAATGATAGTTGAAGGCACATTCCTTTTTAACTTTCCCATTGTATTTTGATTCTTTGTATGTGTTGAAATTCAACATAAAGTTCATGTTATGCTTGAGATTTGAGTAAGTTCTAAGGATATGGGCATATATTGGGTGAAACTTAGTGATTAAGTTAGATATGGCCAAAGCATATGACAGAATATCCTACGTATCGATATGAGCATTATCTTTCTCGTCTAGAGTTAGTATCCTATATTATAGAGTTGTAATTTTAAATCGTTCTTTGAAGTTAGTGAAGTTTGTTTGAAAAACCTACACATCATAGGTCAAAATTATTAGTCCCTTGAGAAGAATTTTTTCCATGATAAATATGTGGTAGCTTTATCCCCATTTCAAATATTGTTATAGGAACCTAGTGCCTAGATAGAGTAGTTGCTACTCATTTATTTTAATTGGAATTTAATCCACTTAACCTTACTGTTGCTCTAAATATGGTGAAAGATTTGATGGACTCATTATTCAAATCCTTAATTATCTGTTTTGCGGATTTATTGATTTGCAACCCTGATTGAACTTTACCTTTGTTCCCTGTATCTTGATCAAATAATCTATCTCTCTTCCTTCTTGCTTCTGTAATTAGAGGAAAAGAGTTTTTGTTTTTTTGGCAATATAAGATAAGAAATTTGAAGATAAATTATACTTCCTCCATTCACTTTTACTTGTCAATTTTGTTGACTTGGCACATCCCTTAAGAACACTTTAAATTAAGGGTATATTTTACCATTAATGATTATTTAGACTCTAAATTTGACTACTATTAGTTACTTTATGTTGTTACTTAATACTAATGGTAGAAAGGAAAAATATTATAAAATTCTCTTAATTTTATAAATTGAACAATTAAATTAAAATAATTATTTTTAATATATGAACAAGTAAAAACACGTAGAGGAAAAATAAAAGTGAAAAAAATATTTTTGAAATACTGCAAGTAAAAGGAGAAAATTTGTAAAAGAAGACACTATTAAAACTTAATTGGTAAATGAGGACACCCTAGTTTAGTAACTAGGGTTGGGGTGGAGTGCGGGGGTAATAAGTATTTCTAAAAAATTAGAGAAATCGTTTAGGTTATTTTTTAAATGCTTTAACCGGCCCCCGCCCCCAATTCCCCTTAAAATACAACACACAAACTTGTAAGGATTTAAACAGATCGTATTAACTTAATCAATCTTATATATATAATTCTATCAATTTTTCAGGAACGTAGAACTTAATGATTTTCACATAAACAAAGTTACAGTAATTCAATAAAGAATTACTTACCTGAATTCTCTATGGTTTTCCTGCTGATTGAGATTAACAGAAGCACAAAACAAAAGTATTGTTTCTCTCTTTTACCTTACGTTTCAGAATAATATTTGATGGAACTTATTCTTCTTTTGGCAGAGAGAGGACCCCTTTTATAATACAGGAAATAGACAATTATGTTTTTAAGTTCCATCAACGTGATTTATGAATATAATAAATATTCCACTAATAGTAGCTATCACACTAACAGTAAGTAATTATCTCACTAACAGAGTAGTCAGTAGTTTTAATCCTACTAGTTAACTCTCCATACAGATTTAGGATGTAACTTATTTAATTATTATTAAATTAAAATAAAATTAATTACGTGGACCATAGAAACTTACATTCTCTCACTTGGCACACACAATGTTAATTTAGTGGTTTAAGATGTATGTCAATCATGTGAACAATTAAAGTTAAATCCAACACCATTAGTCATTATTAAATAAATTAACTAAAAATGAGTCATGCGGGTTGTATGTCACTTTACTTGACATAATTCCTTTCATGTACTACAATATTAGTCTATTACCTAACATAACCTTTCAAATACGTAATGGGTCCAACGATAATACTTAGAATACTTTATCTAAGTCAAAACCTGTCATCATCATTCACAAATTATGTATATAAGAGAATACAGGTAACAATAGAAACATATATAATTTGAGCTCAAATTGTCAATTACATAAACATAATAAAGTCTTTACATGAAATCATTCATTTATATCAATATGACCCATCCTTTCAACATGTTCAACAAATATTTTGGGCGGTAATTCTTTCGTCAAATGATCAACAACCATAATCTTGGTGCTAATATGTTCAATTGACACTTTATGTTTCTGGACTTCTTCTTTAATCGAAAAGTATTTCTATTCCATATGCTTAGCACCTTTCGAATACTTATTGTTTTTAGAGAAGAAAACTGTGGCAGTGTTATCACGATAAATTTTTAGCGGTCTGACTATATTGTCGACTAGTCCAAGTCTTGAAATAAAATTCCAAATCCAATTAGCCTGGACTGTGGCCTCAAAGCATGCCACAAACTCAGTTTCCATAATGGATACAGCTATAACAGACTACTTCACACTCTTCCATGATATTGCTCCTCCAACTAACAAAAATAAATATCCAAATATGGATTTTACTGTATCCACACAACCAGCATAATCTGAATTTGAATATCCAACCACGTCTAGATGTTCAAATCTTCTATAAGTGAGCATATGATCTTTCATTCCTTATAAGTATCACAAAACTTTCTTTGCAACCTTTCTGTGATTTATTCCATGATTACTTTGATATCGGCCCATCATTCCAACAACAAAACTGATGTCTGGTCTTGTACATGTTTGGGTATACATTAGACTCCCAACTATTGATGCATAAGAAATATCTTTCATTTGCTTTCATTCTAAGTCATTCTTTAGACATTGATTGAGACTAAACTTATCTCCTTTATGAATTAGAACGAGACTTGATGAGTATTTTTCCATTCTAAATCTCTCTAATACTTTTTCAATATAGGTTTTCTGAGGCAATCCAACAATCGTTATAATCTATCTCAAAATATTTCTATTCCAATCACATAGGATGCCTCTCCCTTATATTTTATTTCAAAGTTATTAGAGAGATATTTCTTGGTATCGTGAAACAAATCAAGATCATTAGTAGCTAGCAAGATGTCATCAACATATAAGACTAACATAATAAACTTACTCCCACTGGACTTCAGATATATACACCGATCAATAGTGTTTTCTTTAAATTCAAAGGTGGTAATCGTTTCATTATACTTAAGATACCATTATCGGAAAGCTTGATTAAGTTCGTATATTGATTTCTTAAGTTTACACATCATGTGTTCCTTTTCTTTAATAGAAAACCCCTCAGGTTGATTCATATAAACTTCTTCCTCCGAATTTTGATTCAGAAAGACTGTTTTCGCATCCATTTGATGTAGCTTTAAGTCATAATGAGCTACCAAGGTCATTATAATTTTGAGTGAATCTTTTTTAGAGACATGTGAAAATGTCTCTTTATAGTTAATGCCTTCCTTTTAAGTGAAACCTTTGAAAACAAGTTTGGCCCTGTGATGTTTGATGTTTCCAATTGAGTCGCGTTTGGTCTTAAAGAACCATTTACACCCAACTCTTTTGCAACCTTCAAGTAATTCAACAAGGTCCCAAACTTTATTCTGTTTCATAGATTTTAACTCATCTTTCATAGCATTTATCCATTTATCAGAATTGTTGCTTTCAATGGCTTGTGAAAATAAAACTGGATCATTATCAATTCCCAAGTCAGTTTCTAACTTATGTAGATATACCAAATAATCGTCAGAAATAATAGATCTTCTTTATCTTTGAGATCTTCTTTATGGTACTTCTTGTGTTTCATCTACTACAAGTTCATTAATTATGACTTCATTATAATTAGTAGTAGCATTAATTTGTTGTTCTAGTTGATTACTTTGTTGTACAAAAACTTCAGGAAAACAAATTTAAAATAAGTACAGGGTAGAGGAATTCGTACCCTATCTTCTTTAATTACACATTACATGGTTTTTTGCTCCCACTAACTTTGCCATTCTCAATGAACCTAGCATTTTCAGTTTCAACATTCTTGTACTATGATTAGGACAATAAAATCTATACCCATTTGATTTTTTTAGATAAACAATAAAGAAACCACTGATTGTTCTTGAATCCAGTTTCTGTTCTTGTGGATTGTATACTCTAACTTCTGTCAGGCAACCCCAAATAAGCAGGTGCCTCAAAATAGGTTTCCTACCAGTCCACAATTCAAAAGGTATCTTTGAAACTGCTTTACTAGGAACCCTATTTAGTAAGTAGATGACAGTCCTTAAAGCATATATCCATAATGAAGGAGGTAAAGATGAATTATTTAACATACTCCTAACCATATCCATTAATGCACGATTACACCTTTCTGCCACACCATTTTGTTATGGTGTGCTAGGCATTATGTATTGAGCACATATGCCATGTTTTTTGAGGAATTTAGTAAATAGACTTAGGTGTTGTCCAGTTTCATCATATCTTCCATAGTATTCACCACATTTATCAAATTGATTATTTTCACTTAAAGTGTCTTTTAACCTCAGTAATAAATACCTCTAAGGCATTAATCGTGTGAGATTTTTCATACAACAAATAGATATATTCATAACATGAAAAATCATCAAGAAAAGTGATAAAATATTTTTCTTTATTGAAAGATGTGATATCAAAAGGACCACATAGTTGTGTGCTTCTTGCAGCTCTTTTCTTTGTGTGTCTTGTTTGTTTTCCTTTAATACAATCTACACAAATGTTAAGGTCAGTAAAATCTAAATCTGAAAGAGTTTCAATCTTAACTAATCTTTTCAGCCTTTCTTTAGATATGTGACCTAAACGTTTATGGCACAAGTAAGCAGATTGTTCATTCACCAAACTTCGTTTGGTTCTAATATTATGATTTAGAGTTAAGAATATTTTTGCAAATAAATTATCAAGATTTAGTTTGTATAAGTTATCGCAAAGAGTACTAGTACCAATAAGATAATTATGTTTAAACAAACTAAAATATCCATTACTGAAATTAAAGGAATATCCAATCTTAACTAACTTAGAAAAAGAAACTAAATTTCTCAAAAGAGAAGGAACATAAAAAGTTTCAACTAAATCTAAGTGATGCCCAGTATTGAGAATCAGAAGATAAGTCCCGACAGATTCAACTGAAGCTTTCGCTTTATTCCCCATGTAAACATATCTTTCATTTTTGTTTATGCTTTGGATTTTAAGGAATCCTTTTCTTCTCAAACCATGCCTTACGTTTCAGGTATTTTTTATGAAAGTGTCTAGTTTTTCCACAGAAATGACACTTACCATTCTTATTTCCTTTCTTACGTACTTAAGATGAGGAATCATTAACATTAAGTTGCTTTTGTTTTTCATTAGCATGCTTCTTTCCTTATTTTTTTAGGTCCTTGATGATTTACAAAGTTATTAGAGTGGATTCGTTGATTCTTCAACCTCATTTCATCTTGAACCAGCATACCATGCAATTCATGCACGTTTCATTTGTGTTTCATGGTATTGTAGTTCATTTAGAAAGGACCATACTCAGACGGTAATGAATTGATGATGAACTATACAAGAAAAATTTGTTCCACTTTCACTTCCCAAAGACTAAAGTCTTGCTGCTATGTTTGTCATTTCAATGGCATGCTCATGCATAGTACGTAAACCATTAAACTTCATGGTGGTCAAAGTACCCATTAGTGTCCCAACAAGAGACTTATCAACAGTTTGAGAAGATTCTTCCACATGTTTTAGAAGTTCTTTTGCCTTTTCAGTTTTGGAAAGAGTAATCTTAATGTTGCCTGCAATATTCATTCGCATGAACATTAGGCCTAATCTGTTAGACCGATCCCAGTGCTTATAATAAGACTTTTCTTCATCACTGCTAGTTTCAGTAATAACAGTTGGCTTTTTAGAGTAAAGTGCAATATCAAGATCTAAAACCTCAAGATGGAATCTGATCTATTCGCACCAATCTAAAAAATTAAGTCCATTAAAAATCATAACAGAGGCAGAGTGCGAATAAAGGGCAAGTGTTGCAAGTATAATATGCTCATTTGTTAATACTATGAGTTACGAGTTTAAACACATTATCAAATTCAGAAATTGTTTACTTTCTTGAATGTATATTGACGCTCTCTTTTGGGAGAAACATCAAAATACAACTTTAAATATAATGATGCTTAAAAGTATATTTAGCACAAATCAATAATATTTAATGCATCAATCAATAATATTTATTATCTTTGGATTAATAAATAAAATTAACGATACATCAAAATTATCTCCTTAATATTTATTGGTTATACGAAGAAAGAATCAACTTTTGGGAGATCCACAAATGTCTTATAACCAAAATTTTAATTTATCCATAATTTTCAGATCAATTATAAGCATCAAGATTAATGGGTAATTAATTTAAATTTAATCTTTATTTTGAAATTAATTTCATAAAGATTTGACCACTTTGGTTATTAACGAACCTCACTCATAATTCTAAAATAAAAATAAATAACAATATCATGCATATACGAATTACACTATTTTCAGTGATTCTATAATTCAAAATGAATTATGGATAAATAATGATGCATA
>NW_025880614.1:0-10217 GCF_002878395.1 Capsicum annuum
GAGCTCATTTCGACCTATTGGTCGGAAAGTTGGAAAATTGGAAATATAGGTGTGGGACTCATATTTGATTGAAATGACCTCGGATGGAAAATCCGACTTCGCCAGAAGATCAAGAATGTTGATTTTAGGGTGTTAGCATGTTTTTTATGATTTTACGGCTTTTAAATCTCATTTCGATCCTCGATTTGAAAAATTGTGATTTCAAATTTCGGGGGTCAATTTTGTGAAAATGATATTTTTTCAAAAATTTGACTTCTCCAACGCGTTCAGAACATCGAATTTAGTGTGATTGCATAGTTCATTTGCATATATCGGACTCCAATCGAATCCCGAGCACCTCGACGAATTTCGGATTGACTTAAAAAAATCCAGGTTTACAGCTCTTTTTGTGCAGCTTTTCTGCAATATATATGACATTTTGGGACTTATTTTGCTCATTTTTCATCTTACCTCGTTGGAGTTAAACCCTAAAATAGTGTGGGAGCTTGAAAGTAAAGTTTGTGAGAGCTCTGGAAAGTAGATTAACATCTTTTTCTTGGTTTTATTATGGATTAAATGTACGAATTCACCATTTTCTTAGTAATTTCTTGATTAATTTCTCTAAACCCCAAAAATCTTAGGGCTTGATTTTTAAACTCCAATTTCACTCCTTTCACTTGAATAATGTTTTTATCTTATAATTACTAGTTTTTCATCAATTTAACCTTCAAAACAACTCTGATTCTTGATTTTAACCCGTATTTCCAAAATTTTACCCGGTAAAGCTTAAAAATAATTTTTATTTGATTTGATCCTCATTTATTTACTCGATTTAACTTGGATTTTCAACTGTAGATTCCTATAAATATGGGGAACATGTTTTTGAAGTAAAGTTTAGATTTTGCCCTTCTTTTTTGAAAACTCATTTCGGGAGTCGGTTTTGACCCCGAATCAAAAGTAATCAATATGGGTGTCGTTGATTTTGTTTTGACTCGTAGATTTCATATTTGATATTTTTAGTAGAGTTTCGGGATGTTCGTGAAAAGTAAGGCCGTGGATTTGAAGTGTAGCGGATCGGTTTCGGCTTTTGAGGTAGGTTATGACTAAACTCTTTCAGACTGAGTTAGGTAGTAAAGGATGATACAAAATGCATATTAAGGGTGTGAACTAATCATGAAAAATGGCTATTTATGTGTTGTGCCCGTGTGGGGCCTATATGTGACGTAATTGTCGAAATTAAGTTATTATGTGATATGTGTGACCGTGTGGGATCCTATGTGATATTGATAGCCTTGTATACGTGTGAATAATTGTATTGTGTTGGTAAAATACTTAATATAGTACCATTGGTGTATTGTGATTATATTCATACTTTTTGGGAATATGAGACATGTGGAAATTCATGGATGAAATGAAAATAATGAGTGAATATTGATTCATGTGGTTGTGGAAATGTATCATTGTGGTTGGTTGTGGAAATATATCATGTGGTTGGTTTTGTAAATACTCATTGTGATTGGTTGTGAGCATTACATCTTCATATCATATTATTCATGAAACATTGGTACCACCGTGGTAACATCTGAGAAACACTGGCAACACCTGATAACACCTTGTCGAGGGATGTTTCCGAAAGAAAATATGATATATATGGATTGTATACAGGTTGACGAACCCCTCATGGGTCCTACGTTGGAAAGCTTTAGCTCCGTAGGTGTATACTTGGATTGTGCGACGATCCCGGAGGTTGTGACACGACCTCTTGTATCTTCATCATCATCATCATCATATACATTGCACTTACTTTATTGAGTTATGTTGTGCTGTATTGGCATATTAACTTGTCATCTATTTGTCGTATCTTCTTTTACTTGTATTTGATGACATTGTATATGCATGTTCCCCTTGTTCTTCTTATATGTGATACAATATGTATCTTTGTTCTATCTTGGTATGCTGTTACAATATATGTGAGATATATTAGAAATGTTAGTACAAGCGGTGTGGGATACCGCTGTGGGACATTTTCTGATTGCAGATGATGAGCCCTTAGTGTATATTTTGTATGCTTTATTTACTGCTTTGTTTGGTCGGCCTATGATACCTTTTGAGTACAAGTGGATCGTACTCATGCCTACTGCGATCTTTCGGTATAGGTCCTAGCTCGAGTGCGTCTCAGCTTGATTGACTCGGGTGATTGTTGGAGCTTTCAAGGTAGTGGTTGGACATTCATGCGTCTAAAGTTCACCACCTCTATCTTTCTATAATAGTTTTGTCTTTATTAGTATTCGAAGACATTTATTATTCCTTTGTAGTTATTTTTCCGTTGTATTTGACTCTTGAATTGTATTAGTAATTCTTACACTATTGACACCTGATTTTGGGCATGATTGGTATTTTGGATAAGTTCTTTCTGCATTATTATAATTACTTACATGGTTCGGCTTCGTTCTAGAAACTTTACCTTGGGATATTTCTATCTTTTCCTCTTTTTGTAACGGTTTGGGTGATAGGCTTACTTGTCACGGTACGCCGTGATAAGTGTCATTATGACCCTCATTTTTGGATCGTGACAGTAAGAAAAATAAATTTGTAACCTACTTTTATAGTAGGTTATTGATGAAAGGTTATTTAGGAACTATCGTTTGAGTAAGTTAAACAATAATGTGTGTTTAAGTTTTGTATATGAAAAAGGCCAAATGCATCGCTACCTCCTATCTATGGTTATGGGTTAGGAGCCGAGAAAAAGGTAAAAGTAATATGTAAGAGTTTGTGATGCTACAAAATTTAAAAAAAAAAAGAAAAAAAAACAAGAAGGGAACATTTTTTCATTTTATTTGTCTTTTCCAATTATTTAAATAAAGCTACTTTTTAAAATTTCAATTATTTAAATAATGTTACTTTTTTAAAAAAGTTAGAGTTGTTTTTTTCTCTTCACTTCTTTTAACTTATAATTATTTTGATCTCTTAATGTCGCATGTCATCTTGTAATTAGTTATTTTTAGGAAAAAATTTAGAAATAGCAATTCTGAAGTCTTAATTATAATTTTTATGGCAATAGTTTCATAATTACGAAAAATAGTAAGTTGTATTTTATATTTAAGTAAAATTTTGTTATATAAATACATATACAAATTGAATAGTAGTTCCTATTTTAACTATCATCAGTTAGAGTTAAATAAGGAAGTAACATTCCTTAATTCATGCTGCATTGAATTATAAATATTCCTTTTCCTAATATGACTCTTCTATTTTTTTTTTTTTTTATCATTTTCCCTTTTATTTCTAATTTTTCGTTTTCTTTTTTTTTTCTTTCTCATATTTTTCTTTTTCTTTTTCTATTTTCATTTCTTTTTTATCATTTTATTTTTTTATTTTGATTTCTTTTTTTTTTTTCACTTTATTTTGGCTCTTCTATTTCTCTTCTTTTTTATCCTTTTTCATTTTTTTTGTTTTCTTTTTTTCCTTTCTCATATTTTTTTCTATTTTCGTTTTCTTCTTTTTTTTTTCTATTTTTATTTTTTTATTTTTTATTCTTCTTTACAGATCTGCGTATGTATTTACATTGCAAAATATGCATATATATGTGCATATGTATTTACAGAAGTACATACTTGACTCATTTGTATGTATAAACATATAGGACACAAAAATATCTATAACAATATTCTTATGACAAAAAATATGTATTATCCATAAGTACATATGCATTAATCATAAATACATATGCGTAATTCATAAATAGATATTCATAACTGAAAAAATACATATACATTTCTGGAAAAATACATATACACTAGTCATAAATACATATGCACACTGAAAAAGTACATATGTATTATTCATAAATACATATGCATCTATAAAATTTAAGCAGAACTAAAAATACATTTTCAAATCAATAAATATAGCATGCAATCCGATAAAAACGTATGAATAACTAAAAAATATATATGTATTATTCAAAAATACATACGCATATCCGAAAAAATACATATGCATTAGTCATAAATACACATGCAATCTGGTAATACATATGTATTATTCATAAATATATATGCATAACTGAAAAAATACATATTTATTAATCATAAATACATATGCACAGACCGCAAAATACATATTCTTTCTTTTCGTTTGACTTCCTCTTTTCCACATATTTTTTTCACTTTTTGGTATTTTGGAGATAAGATTTTCTCAATATTTTCCATGTCAGAAGAGCAAACAGGCGGCAAAACAGTTTTTTTCGGCGAAATCTCACAAGAATATATCAATCCATCATCACCACATCGTCGGAAAACCCATAAACGATGGACAAGCCCGTCCTTCACACGATCTGCAAAACCAGCGAACCATCGACTAAAATTTGAACCCTGTAATTGGTTCCGGCTAAGACTTGCCGGTAAAATACCATTGTTGCCGCTGCCGGTCACCATCACGGCGAAATTCACCGGATAGACCCTCCCTCCGTTGAAACCCCACCAGGAAACGTTGGAACAAGTGAGTCCAATCGAAGACACTAGCCCACCCATCACCGGAAGCGGCATCTCTTGGCTGAAAAACACCCAAAAAGAATCACAAAAACCCCCCAAAACAAAAAAAAAATGTAAAATAAAGCTGAAGAAAAAAATACGAAAAAAAAATAAAATTAAAGGAAACGTTATATTGGAGGGAACTGCAATAGGAAAGTGGCGTGAAAATCGGGAAACGTAAAAAAAAAAAAAAGGTGTAGCAGAAGCGCTTATCAATAAAAGGGTAAAAATATTGCTACTTTTGCTGCATCTTGTAATTTGGATAAACTGATGTTATTAATTGTAATTAAAGTCTTAGGTATATTAATTTTTGTAATTTTTCCTTAATTTTATCATGTCACTTGAGTGTATCCTATTTTATTTCGCCTATTTTAAAAAAATAAATAGCTAGTAATTATTAAAGAGAAAGTTCCGAAAATACAATAAAAAAATTAATTTAGATAGAAATTAAAAGATGGACCATGCGTATAAAAAAATAGGTGAAAAGATTTTTTGTTGCTATATTTACAATGTAAAATGTGTGTCTTAGAGTTCAAATCTTTGTACTTTTGTTTACAGATAAGGCTTAGCTTTCTTTAATTTTTAATTAGAAAAATATGCATGTTTTCTTCCAATTTAAAATTTAAATAGTATTCTTATCTTTTACAATATTAAAAAATAATTAAAAAACTCCTAAATAATTTATTGTCTATAACAATGAAATAAAACATAAAATATTTTTATGTACATATAACAATTGATTTTGCTATAAAAAATATCGAAACAAACAAGATAGTCATAAAAATTATATAAATATCTTTGATCGAGCTATCAAATTGTTACCTCTTCTTTTTATTCCATGGAATTTTGAACTTTTTGATTTTTGAGATTTTGATAACTCCACATACCCAACTACTTCATGACCAAATGGTCTTAGTTTTTTTTTTTTGTTTTTTTATATATTATTATTATTATTATTATTATTATTATTATTATTATTATTATTATTATTATTATTATTATTATTATTATTATTCATATTTTAATTTTTTTTCACATAACTAAAGGTCAATGATATAAAATTAAGGCTGTTGCATCCATTTAATAGTACACTTTTTGAAACAAAAATTAAAAGTAATATACCATGCACTTGCAATTATTTCGACTTGGGATTCTAAGTGGGGAAGGAGTATACTTTTTGAATTATTTGAACAAAGAAATAAGAGGTTTCATTATTTGATTTTGAAGAGTTTAAATTTATGGTTGAAGAATGTGTTTCACACCTTAGAACTTCAAATGACTATAATGCCCTTATATCGATGTTAGTATAAATATTACCTACCATTAAGCAAAGAAAACATCAGTTGTTCAATTTGTTATCTTTGAGCTAAATTAATTAAGTTAAGATGGTTTTCCTTAAGCAAGTTTTTTTCTTCATTGCTCTCTTTGTTGTAATCTCAGGTTTTAAATTCACTTTACCACTCTTCTATCTTTGTAATAATTTGTGTATATTAATTGTTCTAATCATTATTACAATCAATTTATGTGCAGTTAATATCTCTTGGGGTCCTAAAGTGATGGCTTTAAGAGACTTACCAATTGATGTTGCAGAGATGAAGGGAAAATTACTTCTTCCATTTGGTAATGGTATTACTTGTTCTCGAAGATGCAATTCAGATAGCGATTGCAATGATGGAATTTTCTGTAAAACTTGTTCTCGTAAAGGTTATGTTCTTCCGCCTAATTACAAGGAATGTTCCGTGTTTTGACATTCAAAATTATTACTAATGAAGGTTATTTTGGAACTTTCTTTCGAACAAGTTAAATAATATTGTGCTTCTAAGCAAGTTAAAAAGTAAGTGTGTTGTTATGAGTGAAATATCCTTAGAACGTGCAGATTATATTTATTGCATGAAAAGGATGGATGTAACTACTATTATATGCTTGATATGCCTTTGTGTATATTCAAGCATTTTAAATAATGTTGTGTTTTCAAGTTTGTATAATCAGAAGATAAATACGTAACCTAGCTAGTTTTCCAAATATTGGGGAACTAACTATTGTAATATATGGGTTACAACTTAAATAAATATATATTGTTAACTTGTGTTCATTTTATATACAATTTACTAATTGTTTATTGAAATATCGGTCAAAATACCACACGTGAATTAATACGTTGTTATGAGTCTCATGTCTAATCATCAATTATTCTCTTTTTTGCTATATAAACTTCCATCTTGAGTGATTTGTTCTCTCTTTGTTAAATATTTGAATTTAATTAGCTCAAAAGAAGAGCAGACGAAAAGCCAAACTTTAGATACTTTTACCTCTGTCAAATATTTGAATTTAACTAACTGAAAAAAAGAGCATGACGAAAAGCCAAACCTATTTATCTCCAATTATTCTTACAAATTTTGTTCATAATCAAAATTCTAGTAACAATATTTTGCTATCAAGAAAGTCTCCCCCAACCCTTCAAGGAAAAAAAAAAAAAAAAAAAGACAAAGAAACATCTATTATTGTCCTTATAACTTTTCTTTTCTTTGTAAAAGATTTTATAACATGCAATTAATATGTGTTGTGGTCCTAAATTGATAGCTTTAAGAAAGTTATCTATTGATGTTGTAAAGATGAAAGAAAAATTACTTTTACTTTGTGATGGTCTTATTACTTGATATCGATTTTGCTACGACGATAATAATTGCAGTGATGCGATAATTTGTAGGCGCTGTGCCTACAATTGTTTTATTCCGAATTACTGTTCCGTATTTTAGCAAGTGCGCTCTTACTGATGAAGATTATCTCGGAACTATTGTTCAATAATGTTGTGTTTCTAACCAAGTTAAATAATGTTGTGTTTCTAAGTTTAAGACAAATAAAATGTAACCTTATAATTTTTTTAAAGTACCTACTCTAAAAAGGTTACTAATAAAGGTTATTTTGAAATTATCATTCGATCCAATTAAATAATATTGTGTATGTTTTCAAATAAATTTTTCATATATTGAAAAGTCCTATTCTAAACAGGTTACTAATGAAGGTTATTTCAAAATTAAAGAACGTTGTGTATGTTTTCAAATAAAATTTTCATATATTGGAAAATACTTATTTTAAACAAGTTACTAATGAAGGTTATTTCAAAATTATCGTTCGAGCAAACTAAATATTATTGTGCTCCAAATAAATTTTTCATATATTAGGAAAGTACCTACTGTAAACATGTTACTAATGAAGGTTATTTCAAAATTCTTGTTAGAGCAAATTAAATAATATTGTGTATGTTTCCAAATATATGTTGGTCATTGTCTTTTTTTCAACAAAAAGTTCCCTCCATATATATTTTTATTGAGGTTTTTTTTAGCAACAACAATATATCCAATATATTTTTATAAAATGGGTGTTTTTCACAGCGAATCAAAATGAAAAATGTGTGTTATAAATATGAAATATTTTTCTATGCATTTTTCAACGAATCAATTGACTAAGAAAATATATGATGCAAAATAGATTTTCACTGAAACTCTGGGAAGTTTTCTATTTTTTTTTCATCTATATTTTTTTCTTTTCTTATTAATTTAATCAAAATATTTCTGAGAACAGTCACTAAATATTAATACTATGACTAGTATGAAAGCCATGTTGGCAGTATATGCACTTAGCATGAGCAGCTAAGTACATATATTGTCTAGAGCATGGGAAAACTAATTTCATAAAAGATACTTATTACTCTAATTTATTGATGATGATACTTCTAAATAGATTATTTTAATATATCTTGTCCTATAATTATCTTTCTAAAGTAGGGGGTATTCGTTTTCTCTAAAGTGTTTGAAGTATCCGATTAATCTTCGGTTTAGGGCGTTGGTCAGCCTGAAAAGTGTGGTCTCAGCTTAGGTAAGCATTCGACCTTATTGGTGGTCCCGCCGCTAAGATAACATTAAGAGAAAACTGTTGTAACAGCCATTAAGACTTGCTAGATCCCATAGGACGTAGATGTATTGGTATAATCTTTTATAGGTAGAATCATCAATGATTATTGTTGTTTGCTATCTTATGTGAATAATTAGATTTCCCAGTTAGTCTCTAGACAGTATTTAGTTTCTAATGAATCCCAACCATCATATTAAGAATACTGTTAACCTGTCTTCTCAAGCAACCCAGATTGCTAATATTGAAAATGATCTTCAAAACTGGAGTATTCCAGAAGAACCTTTTAAAACGATTTATCAAATCGGTAAATTTAGTTTTTTAAAAAAACATAACATCAAGACCTCTGAGTCTACAGTCGCCATTAATAATTCTTTGGAAATTATCCAATTACTAAATGAACTTGACATAAACCGATTTAAAAATCAGTTTAATTATCTTCATGTTGGTCTTGTTCAAGTGGCTATTAAGCCACTTTTTAGGCAGGGTCTTGATATCCCAATCTGTGCTATCCTAAGAGATGCCCGTCTATTGAACTTTGACGATTCACTCTTAGGAGTAATTTAAAGTAACCTAGCCGATAGCCCGGTATACTTTAATTGCTACCCCAATTTCTCAGTAGATATTAATGATCCTAACATCATGGATGTTTTAACACTTAATGTTAAGATAAAAAACATGAACAGTAAGGATAATACTAGAGAAATAGCAATAATATACCGAGTATATTATCGGCTTATGGGTACAACCCTAGCTCCCAAAGCTAGAATCACGAGCCCTAGGGGCGTTACTACCCTCATGGAGGCAAACAAAGACAGAAGCAATATCTTTGTTCCTAAAGCTCTCCTATGGAACGATATCATGCATAACAATGAGTGGCACTTTGATGCTATCACTCAACCTCTCCCTACCTATCCAGAAAAATCTCAGATCGAATGGGTTATCCAGCACCCTGACGGATCCATTGATCTCAAATTCCTAGGTTTTGAACCCTCTAGAAATTCTTCGTTCCGAAGATCTGTCTCACACAGAGCTTCTACCTCAAAAAACCCTGAGGGAAGTGAGGAAAACGATACTGACAAAGGGAAAGTTAAAGGAGTTGACTTCTCTGGTCCTGTTCCCAAAGTTTATTACCAGCAACATACTCGGGTCCAAGAGGCCCTAGAACCCGAGAGTCTCTATGATCCAGGTAGCCCTACTGCCTCGGATATGGAACCTCCTCCCCCCACCATACCTCGTCAAAAAATTAGAACGGTCCCAGGATTAGAGGTCATCAAATCCAATGATGAGTATACTCCAGACTTCAAAGCTCTTGAGGTTCGCTGGTACCTTCCAAAAGACGCAATAAAAAAAAAATGGTACACCAATACCTATTCTACAGAACAGCAAAAGGAATTTGGTCGGCTATGGATAGCTGATATGAAAAGACTTCGATGTGACATCGAATTCTTCAGATGGTTTGAATTCACTGGGAGAATGGAAAACCAAAATGAATCCCTTCACGTTATCATTAATAAATGGTATACGCAGAGTAACAAGGTAATTGAGTCTGTTACTCCTCCCCTTGAAGGGATCAAAATTCCTCATTCTAATGAGATCCTCAATGCTTCACCCTTTAAGAAGAAGCATGATAGACCCCTATCAGCCCCCATCAACAGAGACCTAGATAGGATAGTTGAACAAAACAACTATACTAATCAAGTCCTTCATACTATCTCCCAGCAAATTGGAGATAATAAGTGCTCGATGCTTCCTTTCAGCTCACCCACTCCTGAGAAAAGCATTCCAGGCCCTAAT
>NW_025880615.1:0-5753 GCF_002878395.1 Capsicum annuum
TGAAAGATGAATTTACATGTGTGGAGATATAAAGCATGAATCTTGAACGATATTTATCATGATTTTGATATTTGGGTTGTGAATTCCTATTGGAAATTGTGTTTTTTTTTAGAAAGTATGTGTTACAAGCACGTTGATGTTGAATATTTGAGATATTTTAAATGATTTGACCTTTTGGTCTTAATGGAGTTGTTTTGAACTCGAGTGTGAAAGAAATCCACAACGTGGTTGATTTTGATAGATGGGAAGCATGATGGCTCCCGATGTATATTTATATATTACTGAAATTGATTTGTTGTGGATTGTCTTTGAAATGATCTGAGCTAAGTCCGAGAGAAATTTTTAGCACCGAGTGGGAGGTATAAAGAGACCTTACTTCCCTAGAAATACGTGCCCCTGTAGGAGTGAGACTGAGGCTGATTTATATAGTGATCACTAGTTTGTGTGGATTTATATCGATAGTCCTACTCTGATGGCAAGGATAGGACGGATCTCCCCAACATGGGTTGTACGTTGGATTCCATGTAGCTCACATGGTTTATGTCGGTTATAGGATCTCCTAATGTGTATGTGTTTCCTTGTGTCTATGGTGAATAGTGAAGTAACTTGAAAGAGGAATTGTTAAAGTTATTCTTTCGACAGATTTAAATGATATTTACATTATGAGAATTGATATTCTTGATGAACTGAAAGTGATTGACAAATTATATAATGACTCACATGTGTTATTGTACTTATTTCATCCTCTCATGATTATGATGATTTTCTTCGAGCTATGTGAGTCTTTCATACATCCTGCATATTTCTTATAAATATTTATGATGATGATGTTTATACAGCTGCATACACCCCCATATACTCGGTTCCGTTCTATGGTACTGACCCACATCTTCGGATGTGGGCTGTATTTTCTTGGAATGTAGGTTTTGGTGCTCAGTTCTAGGTTTGACAGTGATTCTTTGGGCACGCTGTTCTATATCCTTTGTTGTAGTGAGTCCTCTTGTTCCGAGGATGTGATGTCTGATGTTGGTTTCATGGAATCATTTACTTTTGATAACTGAGTATGAGTTAGTTGGGGCATGTCTCAATGGCTCACTAGTTTTATTGATTTTCTTAGAGGCTTGTCAGACTAGTATAGATGTTGGGAGTTGACTAATAAGTCGTATTTTGTTATCTTTCTAAAATTCTTTTATTCTTGGATGATGAGTACTCTGTTGATATTTGAGGGTTATTTATAGAAACCCCGTTGATTTGTGTTGAACTGAATGAAAATGGCTCAAAGGGTTAGCTTGGGGCTACTCTTAGCCTCAAGCATCGTGTGACGCTCTGGGACCCGTTTTTTGAGGCATTACAAATTTGGTATCAAAGCCTAAGGTTTTAAGGTATCCTAGGGAGTCTAAAAAGCTGTGTTAAGTAGAGTCTTGATCATCGGTGTGTAGCACACCACATCTATGAGCAAGAGGCTACAAGAAGTTTTAGGAAAAAGTATGATTCTTTCTTTTATAAGTCTATCGTGCTTAAAGTGTATCTCTCTGTTATTGATTCGTGCTCTCCTCTTTCAGAAATATGCCTCCACATCGAGCGAGAAGAAATAATGATGGTCAGCAACCTCAACCCGCTGACCCATTAAATGAAAACGTGTCTCACACTGAATTTCAGGCAGCCTTTCAGGCGCTGGCCCAAGTTATTACTACAAATGTTCAGTCCAACCCGGCCCCGACTCTACAGTAGCAGGGAGGTAATTCAGCTACTGCCAGGATCTGTGACTTAATGCGGATGAATCCGCTATAATTCTATGGTTCCAAGTCTGATGAGGATCCACGGTTTTTTTTAGAGGAGGTGCGGAAGATTACTCAGGTGATACATGTATTTAAGGAACATAGTGTGGAGTTGGCTGCATATAGGTTGAAAGACCTTGCTTATGACTGGGTTGTTGCTTGGAGGAAAGATAGAGGTGAGGAAGCTATCCCTACAACTTGGTAAGAGTTTCAGGATGCATTCCTGGATAAGTTTTTCCCTTTGGAGATGAGGGAGGTGAAGGTGGAAGAGTTTATGAACCTGCGATAGGGCTCTATGACTGTTAGGGAGTACTGTCTAAAGTTTAATTAGTTGGCCAAGTATGCTCCTGACTTAGTGGCTGATAATCAGGCTAGTATGAGTAAGTTTGTGACTGGAGTGTCTAGTTATGTGGTTAAGGAGTGTAGGTCTGCTATGCTGAATAGTGAGATGAATCTTTCTAGGCTGATGAATCATGCCCAATAGATTGAGGTAGACAAGATTAAGGAGAGAGATAAAATGAGAAGGAATAAGAGAGCTATGTCCGACCAATACGGACAGGGTCAGACTAGATCATAAGGAGGGAGTTGCCCTCAGTATCAGGATCATTCGTCTATTCCAGCACCATCATCTACTAGTGCTCTCGTGCCTAGAGGTAGGCAGGAGCAAGGTAGCAGGTCATATGCATCCAGGTCCCAGTACAGTGCTGGCAGTAAGCCAAATCATCCCTTGTGTCCTAAGTGTGGTAGGGCTCATTCGGGTGAGTGTTGGGGTGAGAAGAGGGGTTGTTTCCGGTGTGGTGACATGGGTCACAAAGTTACAGATTTTCCACAGGATGGACAAGGGCGTCATGACTATCGCCCTCAGACCCAGACTCAGACTGTTAGTGCTCCAGTTCCAGCGACTCACCCAGCCCCAGCTCAGGGCGCCTCTTCTAGCAATCCTAGCTGGCAGTGCCAGAATAGATTCTATGCTTTACCGTCCCATAAGGAACTGGAGGACTCTCCCGATGTTGTTACTGGTATGCTTCGTATATTTCAGTTTGATGTGTATGCTTTGTTGGATCCTGGATCCAGTTTCTCATATGTTACACCTTTGATTGCTGTGAATTTTGAAATGAGTCCTGAGATTATTCTTGAGCCTATCCTAGTTTCTACCCCAGTGGGTGATTCGATTGTTGCCCAGAAAGTGTATAAAAAGTGTCCTATTACCGTTCTTCATAGAGTCTTATTAGCTGATCTGATTGAGTTAGATATGGTAGATTTTGATGTGATTCTGGGTATGGACTGGCTGTATTCTTCTTATGCCTCTATTGATTGTCAGACCCGAGTGGTCAAGTTTTAATTTTCAGGTGCATCCTTGTTTGAGTGGTCTGGGAATTCTGTGTCACCAAAGAGTCATTTTATCTCTTACCTCAAAGCTAGAAAGCTTATTTCCAAGGGGTGTGTTTACCATTTGGTTAGAGTCAAAGACACTACGTCTGAGACTCCAACTCTCCAGTCTGTTAACATCGTCAATGAGTTTTCTGATATCTCTTTGGATGATCTCCCAGGGATACCTCCTGATAGAGAGATAGAGTTCGGGATTGATCTTTTTCCCGATACTCAACCCATTTCTATTCCTCCTTACTATATAGCCCCTGCAGAACTTAAGGAGTTGAAAGAGCAACTCAAAGATCTACTAGATAAGGGTTTCATAAGGCTCAGTATTTCTCCTTGGGGTGCTCCTGTGTTGTTTGTGAGAAAGAAATATGGCTCTTTGCGTATGTGCATTGATTACTGCCAACTAAATAAAGTCACTGTAAAAAATAAGTACCCCCTTCTGAGAATAGATGATTTGTTTGACCAATTGCAAGGTGCAAGTTATTTCTCAAAGATAGACCTTCGTACAGCCTATCATCAACTCAAAGTTAGGGAGTGTGACATCCCAAAAATTGCTTTCCAAACTCGTTATGGCCATTTTGAGTTTCTTGTTATGTCTTTTGGGTTAACTAATGCCCCAGTAGCTTTCATGGACCTCATGAATCGAGTGTTCAGACCATATCTGGATATGTTTGTCATAGTGTTCATCGATGATACACTGGTGTACTCTCGTAGTGAGGATGGACATTCTGATCATCTCCGAACTGTCTTGCAAACCCTTAGAGATCACACGTTGTTTGCCAAGTTTAGTAAGTGTGAGTTTTGGCTAAGGTCAGTTGCTTTTCTGGGTCATATCATTTCTTCCGAGGGTATTAGAGTTGATCCCGAAAAGACCGAAGCTGTTAGAAATTGGCCTAGACCTATTTCTCTGACTGATATCCAAAGTTTCTTAGGTTTAGCTAGCTATTACCACCATTTTGTTGAGGGTTTATCCTCTATAGCGTCTCCTATAACTCGGTTGACCCAAAAGAAAGTGAAGTTCTTACCTCCTTCCCGATGCCATCATGATTCCATTTGGGTTATGGTTGATAGGTTGACTAAGTCTGCTCATTTCTTGCCTTTTCATACTTCATATACTGCTGAGGATTATGCTAGATTGTATATCCGAGAGCCAGTTAGACTGCATGGAGTTCCCTTGTCTATTCTTTTGGATAGGGGTACTCAGTTTACTTCGCAATTTTGGAAAGCTTTTTAGAAGGGTCTTGGTACCCAAGTGCTTTTGAGTTCTGCTTTTCATCCGCAAACCGATGGCCAGGCTGAGCGGACCATCCAGACCTTAGAGGATATATTGAGAGCTTGTGCACTTGACTTTAAGGGAAGTTGGGATGATCACTTACCGTTGATAGATTTTGCTTACAATAACAGTTTTCACTCTAGTATTGGCATGGCTCCATTTGAAGTCTTATATGGGAGGAAGTGTAGATCACCCATAGGTTGGTTCGAGGTAGGTGAAGTGGCTGTGAGTGGTCCTAATTTGGTATTTGAGGCCATGGAAAAAGTTAAGTTGATTAGGGAAAGGTTGAAAACTGCGCAGAGTCATCAGAAGTCATATGCGGATGTTAGAAGGAGAGACCTTGAGTTTGAAGTTGGTGACCTAGTGTATCTGAAAATTTCACCCATGAGGAGGGTGAAGAGATTCAGAAAGAAGGGGAAGCTTAGTCCCCGTTATGTTGGTCCTTACAAAATTCTTAGCCGTTTCGGTAAGGTAGCTTATGAGGTCGAGTTGCCTTCCGAGTTGTCCTCTGTTCATCCAATATTCCCTGTCTCCATGCTTAGAAAGCATATTAGCGATGCTGTGGTTGTGGATTCCTCTGTGAGTTCTGACATTCAAGAAAATCTTTCTTTTGATGAGATTCCTATTAAGATTTTTGATTTTAGTGTCCGAAGACTAAGGAACAAAGAAGTTCCTTTGGTCAAGGTGTTGTGGCGAAACCAATCTGTTGAGGGTGCAACTTGGAAAGCTGAGGTGGATATGCGATCCAAGTACCCGCACCTATTTTCCACAAACTCTGTTCAAGCCGAAGGTACCGTTCTTTCCTAAATCATGCACTTTTGATAAAAGTTGCAGCAGTTCAGCTATCATTTATTATGTGTTCAGCTGTAGTTTCTTAAATTTATGCATTCTATGTTGCATTCAGAGTGAGAAACGATGTGGTGATGAGTATAACGAATAGTTTCAGCTGTATGCACTATTCCCTATCTAATCTTGGCATGTCTAGAGTCATTCGAGGACAAATGTTTCCTGGGGGGGATGATGTAATACCCTAGAAAATTTTTTGTTGAAATTTGTGCGTAAACGTGTTGGGTTCAATCTTCTAGAATAAATTATAATATTTCCATGTGGAATGCTTATATTATGATCCACCATTGAGTAGAGTATTGAATAATCTTTCCAACGATATGTGGAACATCCAAAACGGACACCCGACCGACGAGTTATGAACATTCCGATCGAACCGTAAATAGTAGTGAACAGTAAAACGTGCAGGAAAAAGTACTGAGGCCTGGTGTATTTTTGCTCCAATTTTAAACAATCATAACTCCTTGTACATAATG
>NW_025880616.1:0-2555 GCF_002878395.1 Capsicum annuum
GCCTGGGCATCTACTGTTTAAGAGTGAAAGACCTACTTGTTACACTATCTGTTGTACATCACCTGATCCTGATATATTGATGATAGTATAGGTGCAGGTTTACACAACAACACTGGAGAACTTCCTATACTATCTCTACTTAAGTCTTCACCCAAAAGAACCTCTAAAATCACTAAACCACCCATTTTGATGCAATATTATACAGGTCCTCCTTATCAGAGGTGAAAATATCCATTGACATGCCATTTATTCTATAGTAGAGTCAATGGAGCATATCAGAGTTATTTAACTACGTTATTAATGATTTTTTGACATTTTAAATTTGGCTATTACTACTTTATGTAGCTGTTTCATCAGTGTCATACCCTATTTTTACCTGAGGTTAAAACGAGCACGGTGTTATGAACTCTAAAAGAAAAAATTTGCACAGAGTCACCACCTAATTTTTAAGGAAAATAAGGAAACCTATTGAAGTATTAATATGCGATTAATGTTTTTAGTCTGCGAAAAAACAATTGAGATTCTTGGTAAGGGTTCAAATTATTCCGAAGGGAAGGAGTTAGGCATCCTTCAAAATCCACAAGTGAGGTACCCGACTAGACTAAATTTTTCAAAGAGGGATGAGGTATAAAAAATAATGTAGAAGTGTATATATTAAATATAGAATAATATAAATGTTTAAAATTATGTAAAGATGTATGTATATTAAATATATAAATAAAATATGTTATTATAAAAAATGTAAAAGATATGTATAAAAATACATGCGAAAAGAAAAGTATTTTATGTTGTGTGAAAGAAAGTATATCTTGATATGTCATGAAGAGAAAGAGAAAAATAATGTTCTTTGTTTGATTAAAGTTTATGAAAAAGTAAAGATTTACTTTAACAAAAAGTTCACAATGTTTAAGATGCCAAAGTATGTAAACTAATTTGATTAATTTAATTTATTAGCGTAAACATTAACGACCTAAGTTTGCATAAACGCGAGGTGAAGTTGTATAAAGGAAATTCCGCCCAACTCCCCAAAAATAAAGTTTTCACTATAATAACATTTGTACAAATATAAAAATACAATACAAAATTAAAAGGGTCTCTTTGAATGCAACTCTCGACGAGTAATCCAAATAACCTGTATAGACACTTGTAAAAATGTTAGTAACGAATAAATAATAATCAAAATAAATTTAACAAGTATGTGTGTATATAAATATTTAAAAAGATATTTTTTTGTTAAAAAGTGGGCCCAGATAAAGTCATGACTGGGAAATGGTTGCTCTATTAATTGACCGTCCTAAATCGATTTGCTACAAAGTGGTTGCTCAATTAATTGGTCGTCCTAAATCGTCTTGTCAAAATCTGAATTGTAAAATCTTGTATTGTTATAAAGTTTCATCATTGCCCAAAATATTTATTTTATAACGTATTTGTACACGTAAAGTCCGTCTTTTGTTTACGGAGGCCTCAAATTAATATTAATTTTTTATCGGCCATTGTATTGATACTTGATATGAATAAATAAACTTGAGAAAAATAAGTCCGTCTTTGTAATGGGGTGGACTCAAGTATCCGACGGAGAGATAATTTCATTGGCCAAGCATTTATTTCTTATGTAAATAAATAAACTTTGAGAAATAAAAATCCGTCTTTTGTCACAGGGTGGCCTCAAGTATCCGACGGAGAGATAATGTCATTGGCCAAGCATTTATTTTGATATAAAATAGTAATATTTTGAAAATAAAATCCGTCATTTGTAATGGAGTGGCCTCAAGTATCTGACGGATAGATATTTTCATCGGTCAAATAATTAATGGTATTTAATAACAATAAAAAAAGACGAAAAAATAACAAAGTCACTGAACGCATATCAAAATCATACATAGAAATTCAAACGATTATCAATGATTAAAATAACAAAATAACAAAAAGGTCAAAGTTGATGAATAAAAATGATGTAGCTGTGACGAAGTAATTGAAAATAACAAAAATAGAGTAAAATTCCTAATTGTATAACAGAGTAATGTAATAAAATAGAAATAATAGTTCAAACATGATTGAAAAATGTGAACATTCATTGAGAAGTGACAATAACCATCATTAAGCATCCATAAACAAAGAAATACGAAAATAAATTCACATAAAATATCAATCAACAAAATCCTTAAAAAATATAACGAAGATTGATGGAAATGAATAATGAAAAGAAAGTCACTGGGACACAAAGTTTCGGCCATGAACAGTAAGAAAATATGAATAGCAACAACAACACTTGAGAAATATATATATATATAAAATCCCTAGTAAAAATGGTGGAATTTCACCAAAATAGGGAGCAAAAATTTAATTTATTTTATGTGTATATGTATGTTTTTGTGTGTTTGAGAGAGAGAAAAAATTTGTGTGTATTTATTTATTCTTGAGAGAGGGGAGAAAGAAGAATATAACATGTGTGTGATTAAAAAATGTGTATATGCATTTGTGTATTTTTTGGAGAGAAAATGAAAAATAAGGAAAGATTTTTTCTTGTGTTTTTTTTTGTGTATGTATTTGAGAGA
>NW_025880616.1:2655-3126 GCF_002878395.1 Capsicum annuum
TAATTTATTTTATGTGTATATGTATGTTTTTGTGTGTTTGAGAGAGAAAAAATTTGTGTGTATTTATTTATTCTTGAGAGAGGGGAGAAAGAAGAATATAACATGTGTGTGATTAAAAAATGTGTATATGCATTTGTGTATTTTTTGGAGAGAAAATGAAAAATAAGGAAAGATTTTTTCTTGTGTTTTTTTTTGTGTATGTATTTGAGAGATAGAAAAAATATGTGTGGGTGTATGAAAATGTGTGTGTAGAGAGAATAGATGAATAAAATTATCTTTCATCCTTATCTATTTATAATAAAATTGGGCACTCCTATTATCCAATGAATAAAGGGGTGTCCCCTCTTTTTATAATAACATATCCTTTAGTTCTTAAGATATTGACCAAAGGATGTTCATCCTTTTGACCAATGGATAGAGTTGTTATCCAAAGGGTAGTGTCATTGAGTGGTCATTGTCAGATGTGACAAG
>NW_025880617.1:0-15769 GCF_002878395.1 Capsicum annuum
AATCTCTGTTAGTCAATATAAAGAGTATCTCTTTAAAGTCTCAGGTTTTGTAGAATATAGAAGTGGGTCAGTTTTGGTTTAAAAGCATCATATATAAAGCAGGTGGTAGATCTATGTGAGATATGATCGTACATATTGATGATTCAATCCCCTAGTTATGTAAATCCTGGATAATTTTATTATTTTACCACTTACATCCCCTATATTATAGAAGCTAACTGTTCAAAAGGAAAAATATTACTCAAAACCATTTATTTATGTCTTCTAGACTATATTGAACAAATCATTATCTAGTCTATATCTGATTCTATTTTCGAAATATATCAAACAAATGGAAGATAGTAAAATTGATTAGAGATGTTCAGAGAGTAGATTCTAGATTAATAATTCTATCCATTGAAACTCTATCAAAGAGTCCTGCTAGGAGTGTTTTTGATGCACTCATGTTGCCTAATTTAATGACATAATAAGAACTCATTGACAATGTCCATTAACGATAGTTAATTTATAAAAGGACCTAGACTTGAACAAAGAGATCATAACTAATTGACCTCAGACATAGAGATTCTCCAACTAAAATATTGAAATTCACATGATAGAAAGGAATCATACATAGAGTTGTAGGGAGAACCTAGTGTAGCAGAGGAAGTTACAATCAAATCAAATAACATTCAAGGCCTCTAGGCGTTGATACTTAAAAACCAACTTGTGCAACTTCAACACAAGTTGCCACTAAGAAAGTTTCTAACCTTGAATGGGGTTAACTCAAAACACTTAACAAAATTGTATCCTCATAAACTTGTAATAGAATCGTAGTTAACAGTGAGAAAGTTTACATGTAATAATAAACAAATGGAATTATACTTATGATACTACAACTAGGATGAAAGGCATTTTCCATGGTGTAGCTAGCATCATTTCAAAAGTTAACTGACTCAGCTTAAACTTACCATTAGGTATCATGTAGACTATTACATATAATTTTCAATGCAACTTTCATATTTTATATATTATATCCTTTTTAAGATAACTTTACCAGCTTTATAGGGGCATTATTAGGTCTCCATTGGTTAAGTGAAAAACTTAATCTATTTGGCACTACGATGTTCTACTGAAATCATCCATTGAAGTGATGTTTATTTTATGACATACTTTTTGTGGATAATTTTCTTTGTAATTTATGTATTTCAGTGCTTAATCTGTAAATTCAACATATTAAATTTGAGCTATCTTAGGTATTTCAATATAGATTGTTCTATTGGATGTTAAATATATCTTTATTATGTTGTTCTTGTATCTAGTGAAGTGTTTACACTATGGATTGCTAAACTCTGTTAAACTTAATAATGTTTTTATGCATTTTTCTTGGGTTGCTTGTTACACTTTCTTGGGAAAGTTCATATTTATCATAGCATGAATCATAATTTTATGATATCATTGTGTTATGGAGGATTTTGATTGGATAATTGTAACACCCCGCATTTTGAGCTAGAACATAAACCGTTATTTCTATGCGTAAAGGTTCCAAAAGCCACAAATATAACCTAAATATAGTGTTTTAATCCATTATCCAGTGTGGAAATCTAGTTCAGAATGAATTAAGATCATAGATATCCCTTAACTTAAGGATGAGTTGGAAGCTTTCCTATCATTCAAGTTTTAGTGAGCGCCAAAATTTAGGTCAACTTTAATTGAAAATAACTTTTTGTATGTAATAAATTAGATGACCTACTATATATCAAATTAAAGGCCTTTGAATCCACTTTCCAATGCCACCAGTTTCTCCTTAATCCAATAGCGGGATAAATAGTTATGACCATTTGACCGTAAGGTATCAGGATGCCTAAGGAGAGAATCAATCACTGGAAATGCAGCAACGGTTCTGGGGACGGTTCTTCGGTCCCGTGACGGTCCGTCGGGCCATCCTGAAGCTCAAAAATGTAATTTTATTAAAGGGTTATTACGGTACTTTTTCTCTTCGAAAACCTCCCCAATGGATTTAATAACACTCTAACACGTTATCAATCAACTTTCATCAGTTGCGACATCAAAAACGTTCTTCTTCACTATTAAAATAAGATCAAATAATGCTTTTTCTACAAGAACAAGAAATCAAGAATCAACCTTTAAGTTAATGTTTTTCATGGAACAAATAAAGATATCAGTCCTACTCTTTTAACCAAGTAATCTAAGGTACGTGAGATTTTTCTAAAATAGATGGGCTTGTTAAAAACACTTCAAATAAGATTTAAAGTAATAGAAATCATGAAATTTCTAAGGGTTTTTGGAATTATATTTACAATCTTGCATTATGAATCCTTTTATTGTTTTGGTCTTGAGGCATTTTCCCTAATTTTTTTTATAAACATGTATAAGTATATATATATATATATATATATATATGTTTGAAGAGTTTAAATGACGCATTGAGAGCGTGAACTATTAGAAATCCCTCTCTTGTTTTTGAAAGATTTGACTAATTCGAAATGTATTATTGGGATCATAATATAAATGCTTTGATTTTGCTTATGACTTGATTATGGATTTGAATCAAAGAAAGGGTGGTTTACTTAGTGTTAATGGTTAAAGTTGTTTACTAAGAATATTTTATGTTTTGTCACAAATCTCATGACCACCACATGTTTGTTGAAATACTGAAAAGAGTAATCTTTGCATAACTTGATAAATATTTTGAAGTCTGAATCTTCTTTGATTGTTCAAATTATGGTGGTCTAAACTTTATATTTTGAATGAAAAGACTTTGATATGATAACTTATGGCTCAAAAATCATGACTTGCAAGTGTTGGTATGATGATATCAAATTCAGATAATGCCATAGCAAATTTAGAATAGAATAAAGATATAGATTTTTGCTTAGAATTTTAGAATTTTATTTCAAAAGATGCATGCTTACAACGTACTAAAAATGGGCTTATGAGATATTAGGTAGTTTTCCAAAGAATCCATGAGCCATAAAACTTATTGCCCCAAATCGTGCATTGCCGATAGGGGTATATATTATTCTACGCTGGCGTCGGCCCTGAGGTGTAGCAGATTCAGATACTCCAACTCTTGCAGAAAAGTTGGGTTGGGGGCTTAGCCCCCGAGTTAAGATCATATCCCATATATCCCATAGGGTAACAAATATGTAGGGTGTACCACCTAACTTAGAAGTAATACAAAGAAATAAGTTGTATTGATGTAATTGTTTTATGATCATTTAAGATGGCCTATGTATTTTAAACTATTTCATGCATAATATTTTATGACTTGCTCTCACTTATGATTATACATATAAATTAATTATTTTGAATTGCTCTACATACCATTACATCTTTATTGAGCCTTTATATTTTAGGGTCTGAGGTCAATCCAAGGGTCCCGTTAAGCAGTAGATATTTTTGACCAAAGTGTGAAGTTGGTGAGCCTTCTCTACTCTGAAAGATTGAGAATATTTAAACATTTTTATTCGTTTGTTTCATGGTTCAACTGGGGGCCTTGTCCTAGTTTTGTTTAGTCATATATTAGATTCTGTAATGTTAGTTATTTCGCAGATGGGTGTCACATGTTTTGAATTCTAAGAATTTATTTACAAATTGATCAAATGTCAAGAGATTGACCATGATTTCATTTATTATATTTCCATATATTTTCTTTATTATATAAGTATTGTAATGTGCATGATTACTAGATGTAGAAAGGCATCTGGCCTCCATGGTTTGGGATGCTTATCACTGCCATGGATTTAGCTCGGGTCATGATGAACATAGTATCAGAGCATGGTTTATGGTCCTAGGGTGTCTGTAAAATCATATTTTATAGAGTCCTATATATGGGTGTGTAGCGCACCATACCTATAAGCAGGAGGCTAGAAGGCATTTAGGAATGTCTCACTTTCTTTATGTTCTAGTTTGTGTTATAGAGTTAGAATGTTCCTCTTTCATACTCTAATTAAGCTATGGTGTCACCCTAACAAAAGTAAAGTTATCTTAAATCTTACCATAATATCCTCAGATCTATCTTGTTATTGAGATGATTCAAGTGCAGATGTCTAGAATCTAAAAGGTATTGTCCTTTCTGATTGAGTCATGAAAATTATAAAATTGTACAAGGGCTTGAGAGGAGTTTGTTAGTAATTCAAGGTGTACTGATTCAAGTGTAAATTTTGATCGTAATAAAATCATGCTTTCCAGCTTGAGGTATTTAAGGGTATCTAGTCCCTTACAAAATTTGTGTTGCGGATGTCTTACATAATGGGAATGATATGTAGAGAATGTTGGAACTATATTTCCACTAGAGTAGTAGTGTATGTTAAAGTGTCATGACCAATTAATAGTGATATTGGTCCAAGAAGTTGGTGATATGAAGTTTCAAGGTTAGAAGTCAGAGTGAGAAAGACATTAGTTTTGTGTAAATAAATATTTTTTGTTGTATAACCATTGATTGAGGGATGTTTTGTCATTTTATATTGATATACTGATATGGCAGTAATATTGGTCGATTTTGAGGTATTCGATAGAGAAAGAATTTGGCTATGATTATATTCTATTCAAAACTAGGGAAAGAACCTAGAGTGGGTAGTCATGGTGTTTGTAGAAACCTCCTATAGGTTATGAATGGAAATGGTTAGATTAGCCAATAAGTTGTAATATAGATTTATATTTTTATGCAGAATTTGAAGGTAGTTTACATGTACACTTGAGTAAGTATGATGTGAGAAAGTAGAATATATAGATAAGATCGGTTTGGGTTATGTTGTATTATTAGAATCGAATACCCCTATTATGACTTTACCCTTTTTGGATTGTCTTGATTTTAGTAGTCGTAAACTAGTAATTCATGTACGAAGGGATGTAATGTATTTTGAGCTGTAATAGTGATATCAAGGCAGGGTTGTGATTATAGGTAGTAGTTAAGTGAAATGAGTATTTTCAGTTGATTTTCCAATTTGATGGACTAGTATAATATGTTGCATGCTTCACTGGTGGTACGTTATTATTGCTAGACTATAGGCTTAAACTTTAGATGTAGAGTATGCTGATAAGAGTAGCTGCTTAAGGTTAATGATGTATATTTCGTGGGAATGAACTGGTAGGCTTGATGGGATTTATGAAAGAGTCTATGTTTGTAATTTGTTAAAAGATAAGTTGTAATTATGAGGTATATATTTATATGAGGACTAGTGTTAAAATTATGATTTGTGGGTGAGTAATTCAGGGGATAAGGGCGTAAGTATATAAGAATAAGTTCCACCCCCTGGTAGAATGGAGTAGGTAGGATTTTATGATATTATATTAACGGTCTAATGTTAGAAGGTTAAGTAGTAGAGAGTGGATTTTTATGAGGTAAGGAGTAAGGATGTGTATACTCATGAGATTGCGAATTGTAGGTTGATGATGATGAAGGATGGTAAAAAATTAAGAGTAGCATTCTAGGAAAGCAAGTTCTTTAGAGTATACTTTAAAAGGGAAAGTTTAGCATTTATATGTATAAGTGTTTTACGTACCTAGTTTATCTTCTTAAATTATTGTATGGAGAAGTCTGGTGAGTTATTGTGTGGTGTTTGTTAGAGTTGAATTTTGGAAATAATGGTAGGAAATATGAGCCTTGCGTATGGTTTTACAAATTTTGTTAAGTAGTAAGTTATGTGATTAGTGGTGTAATGCAAGTATTCTAAGAAGTTAAAGATAGAGTGTTAAGTGTTTAGAAGTGTGGATGTCCATACCTATAATGATGACTAGTCATGATTTGATGATTTTAAGGTTAGAGGAAGCTATGATTAGTGTCCCTGAGGGGGGACGTCCCAGAAAGAATTTAGCGTCTTATGTTAAATAAGTGAGGGAAGTTGTATTCATGTGTATACCAATACACTCTATTGTATTGAGAATTGTGATTATAAATTGATAAAAAGTTATGTTCTCAAGTCAAGGATTGTGACTTTGATCCAAGGGGAAGATGGTGAGTTAAGGTAGTTCCCGAATTTTACCATTGGGGAAAGTTAGGGAAGAGTCATGATGAACCTACTCCTATTTAATAATGTTCCTCTTAATCTAGTTTTAGAGTTCATTCTATCACTGTCTTTTGCATTAAGTCCTACCGATGTCTAAGGTTTGAGTTCTCTATGTAAGTCAAGTCATGTTCCAACATCCAAACATGAAGTAACAATGTACCTCAATGACCTAGTACTCGAAATATCCAAGACATATGTTATGTTGCACATGATCCAAACGTATGTCTAACAGTATGCTTGGTCCTAAGAAAATATGTTTTTGTATGTCACTAAATTATTTTATGCCGGAATTAGCCAAAGTGATAAAGTTTTGCATACTTATTACTATATAAGCTGTGAAAATGAGAAGCAATAGCAGTAAGTATTAATCTTTGTATCAATTATTGAATTTATGAATTTCTCCCTTATGTTATACAAATCATGAGATATGTGCACCTATTTTTCTAATCGTAGTCTGCTTTAAGAAATCATGTTGTGTTATGGATAGGCCGAATGACTATTTATGATCCAGACAATTGATAGCTGAAGCACTCCATGTCTATTCTATCGTATTTTCACTTTATGTCCCTCCTTCTGTAGTGCAATAAGTATAACCTATGGTCTGGGATGTGTTACTTCCACTGATAATGATTATGTTCGCGTCCCTCAATGACACTTCGTATGTTAGTGTGATGGTGGTTGTGGAAGCGTGGTAATGTGTTATGAAGGGGAGTAAATTTTCTTGAAGGTGATAATCTTGAGATGATTTCTTGAGCTAAGGTTAAAACAGAAGAGGGAAGAAGGAGACAAATTCTCATTATATGAAACAGTTAGGAGGGAAGTATATGGTGAGAATCTTTCTAAGAATGATTGAATTTCCTGGTCTTAGTGGAGAGATCTATAAAGTAGGGTGTAGTAATGTTAGGCTTGAATTTTGTGTTTGTTAAAAAAAAAATAAGCCAATGTTCTATGTTGTTAGTATTCCTTGAATTAAGACTTGAGGTTGTTGGATTATAAAGATGAGGTGAGGTGATTTCTTAGTGTGATACAGAGTGGAGGGTCCCATGGTTTAAGTTAGCACCTCTTTCCTTCGAGTTGGGCCTCAACATAGAAATATTATCTGGTGGGACATAAACTATTGTAGTTAGGTGTGTTATGGGAGAATCGTAAGTTGGAAATGATGAAGTATATTGATTAATGTAGGGGCATAGATGAATAATGTCTCTAAATTATGGTCCATTCGTGGTATCTTGTAAGATGGAGAATGCTTTTAAATCTTGTCTCTTGCAAAATCTCAATTCATGATTAGTACCGATGTAAATAGGGCCAATGATCATTGAATAAACTCATGCCTTATTTTATGATGATAATGATTTATAGAACTGATGTGCAATGTCATCCCTATGTAAAGTTTTATTACCTCATGTTTTGTGCTTACGCGTTTCATTAGGGGTTATCATAATGGTTTTCTTTATGCCTTTGACTATTTGTGGAGGAAAAATGTTCAATGAGAAGTTACTTTCCTTATTCCATACCTTCAGAGCTTCAAAAAGACCCTAACCATTATTCGGGGATGAATGATCCCAAGAAGTAGATAAAGTAATACCCCACATTTTGGGCTAGAACATAAATCATTATTTCTACATGTATAGGTTCCTAAAGCTATAAATCCGATGTAAATATAGTGTGTTAATCCATTAAGTAGTTTGGGAATCTAGTTGAGTATGAATTTACATCATAGAGGTCCCTTAACCCAAGGACGAGTTGGAAGCTTTCCTATCTTTCAGGTTTTAGTTATCATCGAAATTTGGGTCCACTTCAATCAATCATTACTTTTGATATATAACGTATTAAAGGTCCTACTATTTATCAAATAAATCTTATTTGAATCCTTTTTCCAACGCAACTTTTTTTGCCTTAATCCAATATCGGGGTTAAAAGTTATGCCCGTTTTACAGTAAGGTATCAGGCTGCCTAAAGAGCAACAGTCGGTTCGACGGTCCATCATACCTGTGACAGTCCGTCACAGGGCACATTGCCCCAAAAATTGTGACTTAGTCATTGGAAATGCAGCGACAATTCAGGGGGTGGTTCTTCGAGCCCATGACGGTCCGTCGGTCCATCCCAAAGCTCAAAAAACGTGATTTTTTTAAAAGAGTTGTTTGGGAAGTTTTCCTTTTCATAAAACCTCCCTAATGTATTTAATTACACCCTAACACATTATTAGTCAATTCTCATCAGTTGCAACATCAAAAACATCCATCTTCACTCTAAAAATAAGATCAAATTAGGCTTTTTTTCCCAAGAACAAGGAATCAAGAATCAACATTTAAGTCCAAGTTTTTCAACGAATAAATGAAGATTTGAGTCCTACTCTTTAAACCAAGTAATCTAAGGTACTTTGGGGTTTTGTAAACTACTTCAAATAATACTTGAAGTTATAGAAATCATGAAATTTCAAAGGGGTTTTAAAATTATATTTACCATCTTGCATTAGGAATCCCTTGATGGTATTATTGTTTTGGTCTTGAGGCCTTTTCCCCAAATATGTTTTATAACAATCTATAAGTACATATATATAAATGTGTTTGAAGAGTTTGAATGATAAATTGAAACCATGAACTATTAGAAATCCCTCTCTTGTTGATAAGAATGTTGTTTTCATACGATTTAATTTATTTGAAATGTATTATTGGGATCATAATATAAATGCCTTGATTTTGCTTATGACTTGATTATGTATTTGAATCAAAGAGAGGGTTTTATACATGGTGTTAAAGGTTAAATTTGTTTACTAAGAAGATTACATGTTTTATCACAAATCTCATGACCATCACATGTTTGTTGAAACGCTGAAAAGAGTAATCTTTGCATAACTTGATAAATGTTTTGGAGTAAGAATCTTCTTGAATTATTTGGAGTATGGTGGTTCAAACTTTATATTTTGAAAGAAGTAACTATGATATGATAATTTATGTCATTGAAAACATGACTTGCAAGTCTTGGTATGATGATACCAAATTCAGATAATGCCATAGCAGATTTAGAACAGATTAAAGATATAAATTTTTGCTTAGAATTTCAGAATTTGATTTTAGAAAGATGCATGTTTAGCACATACTAAAAATGGGCTTAATAGATTTTAGGTCATTACCCGAAGAAGGCATAAGGCATAAAACTCATTGCCGGAAACCATATTTTGCCGATACGGGTATATTATTATTGTACGCTGGCGACGGCCCTGAGGCGTAGAAGATTCAGAGGGTATGTAGGGTGTACCACCTAGCTCAAAAGTAATGTAAAGAAAAAAGTTGTATTGATAAGATTGTTTGATGATCATATGAGATTACACATATATTTTAAACTATTTCATGCATAATATTTTTTGATTATACATATAAATTAATTATTTTGGATTGCTCTATGTACCGGTACATCTGTATTGACCCCCTATATCTCAATTTCTGAGGCTCAATCTAGGGGTCCCGTTAAGCCGTAGATATTTCATACCAAAGTTTGCAGTTCATGAACCTTCTCTACTCCGGAAGGCCGGGCTTATTTAAACATTTTTATTTGTTTGTTTCATCGTCAAAAAGGGGCCTTTGTCCTAGTTTTGTTTAGTCATACGTTGGATTCTATAATGTTAGAGATTTCACATCCAGGTATCATATGTTTTGAATTCTAAGAATTTGTTTCCAAATTGTTCAAATGTTAAGAGATTGACCTTGATTCCATTTATTATATGCCCATATCTTTTCTTTATTATATGAGTACTGTAATTGTGTATGATCACCAGATGCAGAAGGGAAGCCCTTCTCTATGATTTGGGATTCTAATCACGGCCAAGGTCCCGCCTCGGGTCGTTCCAATAATGAAGATCAAAGATGGATGAATTATTTAATATGATCTGATGAGTTCATGCATAGAGTGAACATTTTTCTTGAAAATGAATTTTAACAAGCTTCTCAAGGAAAAGAGATATTATTTCCTTCTAGAAACTAAAACAATCATTATTGGCATTATGGATATATGGTAAAGGATCACTTTCTTTCTTAAGGGTTTGTTGATGGTTACACCAAATGGACTTTTCAGGGAGAAAGATATTTCTCGAGAAAAACATATCGTCCAATGAGTAATGATAAAGGTTCTAATATGCATGATGATATTGATGGACTACTTCATGATATATTTAAAATTATAAAAACTAAATCGAGGCATGGAGAAGGAGTTGGAGAGGAATTACCTAAAGATGAAAAGAAAAATTTTAAATTATTAAAGATAGTAAACAAATAATTATATCTAAGGTGTAAGAATTTTTGTACGCTAAGTTTCACCATTTTACTTTTCTTATTAAATTCATTGTATGGGTTAAGTAATGTAGCATATTTAGATCTATTAGTGTTGATAGTAGAGTTATTTCCCTTTGCTCATACACAAGTATCTTTTAATAAAACCAGAAATATGATAAGATATTTGGGTTTTGATTATGAAAATAATATATGCATACCCTACTGATTGCATGCTATTCTGGAAGGACAATGAGAGAGTTGAGAATTGCTCTTTATGTGGGACTTCTAGTTGTAAGAGTGTTGGTAGTGCTAAAACTAATGCAAGTTCTAAGATTCCTATAAAGGTTTTTAAGGTAATTTTTCTTAAAGCACGGGCTTCAGAGGATGTTCATGTATCCTAAAAAACCGTTGTAATGAAATGGCATTCTAATTAATGACTGGATGATAGAAATACAAGGCATTCTACTAATGGGAAACCATGTAAGAATTTTGAATGATTGTACCCACAATTCTCTAGTAATTCTTTTAATGTTAGGTTAGGTCTCTCAAGTGATGGTTTTAGTTAATTTTAAACCTTGAGTATTTTTTAAAGAATGTGGCATGTTATGCTGATGACCTATAATTTATCACCACGTATTTGCATGAAGCCACAATATCTTATGTTTACAATGATCAATCTAGGACTAACTTCTACTGGAAATGATATAGAGATGTATTTGCAAAAACTATATGATGAATTAAAGGAACTATAGAAACTTGGGTTAGAAACATATAATGTTAAACTTAAACTAACATTGTAAAAACGTGCATCCTTGATGTGGAAAGTTAGTGATTTTCCACCATTAACAATGCTTTATAGAGCACTAAAGGGAAAATTCCCTTGCCCTACTTGTAATAATAACACATGCTCTCATATCTCATTCATAGTTGTAAGATGTGTTTTTTTGGTCATCTATGATTTTTGCCTCATGATCATCCACTTCAAAAAGAGGAACACAGACCCATACCCACTCCTTTGTCTGGAATAGCAGTGCTTGAAAAACTGTATGAATTCAACAATGTTTTTGAAAAGGAAAAAAGAAAAGGACTCGAGATAATAAGGGTCCTTGGAAGAAAAGTCTATTTGTTTAATTACCATATTGACCACATAACTAATAAAGGTAAAATCTTGATCCAAGGAACATAAAACAGTATATATGTAATAGTTCACTTGGGACTTTATAGATATATATGGAAAGTCAAAGGATGATGTAAATTGCTAAAATGTACAAGAACTGGGAATTAGAGATGAGCTACAACCAATAGAATATAGTAATAAAAATGTAAGTTTAGCTCAATTTTCTTTCTTCATGGAATCAAAAAAAGAGAATGTTTTATAACATCTTGAAAAATATTAATTTACAATGTTTTATAACATCTTGAAAAATATTAAGTTACCTAAAAGGTGTACTTCAAATATATCAGATCACGTTCATATAAAAGAGATGAAGATATTAGGGTAAGTCATGATGATTTTTTTATAATGCATCACTTGCTATAGGTCGTTTTTAGAAAAATTCTACCTAAGATGTTTCATTGACATTGATTAGGTTGGGAATTTCTATAGAGCCATATTTAGTAAGTTAATTCGGCCGAGGGATCTTAAAAAACTAGAATCTAACATTTGTAATATTACATATAACCTTGAAATAATTTTTCATTGAACATTTTTTAATATAATGCTACATTTCATGTTTATTTTGTGAATAAAATTAAGCTTGTGATCCCATTCATCTTCATTGGATGTATTTTATTGAGAGGGTCCTATGTAACCTTAAGGGTCTCGTTCTAATCGTTCTTGTCCAGAAGAATCAATAGTAGAAGGTTATTTTGTTGAAGAGTGTTTGATGTTTTGTTCAAGGTACCCACATGATGGTGTCAAGAGATAAACACTTTTCTTCTGCTAAGAGAAGTGAGGCAATGATCAAACCTTTTAGTCTTTTGAGCTCAATTTTTCTGATCATTATTTTATCTACTTCATGGGCATTGTAACTATCTATCATAAAAATTTTGAAATAGAGTGACTATTTTCCTGTTCTTTATTCTTAAGTTAAGGGAATACTAAAAGATATCAAAGCATTGGAGCAGTTGGCCTTAAATCCCTTTTAATTTATGCATCTAAATTTTCTTTCCTTACTACAAATTATGTGGATAAGTTCATTTGTTCTCTTTCACAAATATGTTTGAATCAGTAGATACTCTCTTAAGTTCCTTATGTTTTTTATTCTCATTATTGTTATTGTTTGTGGGACCATAGTATTAATATAATGGACTTCTTCCATCATGTATTATCTAGAGTTATAGTGATCCTATTTGATTATTCATTTTCTAAACTTACAAAGATATGAACAATCATGAATCAAGAAGGATGTTCAAGAAATGATCAGAAAGATAAGAACTTTATTTCAGCAAGATCATTAGCAACTTTAAAAATTAAAAAATATTAGAACACAAGAAGAATAAGAATGTAGGCTACATAAATGTAAAGAAAAAGCATCAAAAGCAGAAGGAGAAGTCAAACAACATTCCAACTATATCTTAAGTACAAAAACAACTGCAGTACGTGTCTCCAATTCTATATTTTCTACAACACCTGTAGAGAAGCATGTGAAATAAGAATTTCCATGTTCTACCACTTTTTCATCACAACCAGCAGTTGAACAAGTATAGTAAGATCAACCATAACTTCCTAGTTTTAAAGAACATAAACAATTTAGAGAAGGAAAGAGCATATATATATATATATATATATATTTATATATATATATATATATATGTAAATATATTAGTTCATACAATTCCAAAAATTATTTAAATTTTAGTAATTTTGTTGTTCATGTTATTGTCGACCGTTCAATTAAAAAACATAAAAGAGGAGATACACAAATAAAAACAATACATTGACGGAGTGACTGCCAACTGATTATGCCAAATGAGTTAAACCAGCCTATATGTCTAAGAAAAGCAGCGGTCACTGAGTTTGGAAGCTTTCTTCGCACATTGGCATGGGATGGGATATTTTGTCGTCTTTAGTTTAGGTGAAAAAAGGTTGAGATACACGATCATATATAGAGCTATATCCAGTCTTTAAGTTCTCAATATTCTGATTTCTACTTTAATTTTTTCATAGTTTTTGCACTAACCCACTTGAACCGAATTATAGGAGAAATATGACATTCCAAACAACGAAAAAAATTATTCTATGAGATCAATTACTATTGAGTTTAGAGGGAAGGCTAGTATTAAGAAAAAACTCTTCTATGCCTACGCCAATGATTAAATATAAAAGGAAAATAGGGCTAACACTGTTTCAGAATTTATATTTGGTGATATCTGCAAGTGTTGGAACTCCAAAGAATGTAAGAAATTTTATCATTATAGACGACTGTTATATTATTGGTATTATGTATTTATCATTGAATTCATCACGTCTGGCCTTCCTTTTTATGTTCTACCTTCTTTCAATATTAAGTAATTAAACTCTGTGTGTTTAACACTTTACTACCTTAATATTTTTTTCACATCTTATTCATAACTATTGTGTTGCAGGAAACGTCTAATACTAACAAAGAGAATCAAAAAATATTTTAGTATTTGAACACTGTTGGAAAAATGAGTTATGCTCTAATCCACGAGAGTTGATGTTTTTTCTTATTGTTATTATGACCTTTTTGACTTTACTTGGAAATATTTTAAAGTTCACTTGCATGTAACTAGGAAAAAGGAAGAAAAATTTTGGTGCTTTGTCAAATAAGGAATTCTTTGTGGCTACTAGAAAAGGAAAACCTGATCGAGTATATAAGGACTTATCTAATCATATTACACATAAAATAGTAAGAAACTTTCTAATTAAAAACTAATCAGGATCATCTATTATTTCTTAAATATTGAATTAGCTAAATTTACTTGCTCTTGAATCTTACTTGTAGGTTGAAATTAAGAGAGTAGAGACTCAAGAAAGTGAAGATGGAAGTCAATCAACTGGTGCATTCACAACTATTATGAAGACTTATTATCTTGGTTGAGTAATACTATATGGACATGGGGTTACCGAGTCTCTTTTGTAATAGAAAGCATGTGAATCTAGTCCCTCTTCAAATATTATTGCTGATCTAGTGGCAAAAAAATTGGATGAACTGGAAGAAAGGGTACAACAAAGAAGACTGGAAAAATTAAATGCTCAAATAGGCACCATTGAATGATATGTTACAATGAACGTCATCGCACAACCAATAAACCATCCATCTACTGGTAGTAACAATCAAGCTTAGTATCCATTTCTTCTCATTTTATTCTTCTACTTTTTACTGTCTACATTTCTTGATGTGATGACTACAACATGTATTGCTTTTATTTATTACTTTATAATAAAATCAAATATGAATCTTGCTCTTTTAAATTTGGCTTTTGCACGAGCTAGGCAGACTGTAGTCTATCGTCAGCATTCTTGCTTCATTACTGCTATAAGTTGTCATAACCTATTCACATTATTTTCTATATAAAGACATAGTCTTGTATGTCTGTAATATATCCTTTTGGTATTACATTTATTTCATTCCTTGGCCCATATGGTATAATGGTGATAAAACAGTATGGGAAAATATTTGTAAATGGGGCTTTAGTAACTTTAGTTTTGGAGGTTAAGTATTTTATTCTGCTTGGTTGTTGCCTTGAGTGATTTTTCTATTGTATAAGTGAAAAACCTTATGTTTGAGTTGCTCATGTTAACTTAAGAATTTACATTCTGGTTCCCAAAAAATAAGAGTTTCATGATATCTATCCTCATGTTTTATTTTCTATTGAGGTGAAAAATGTTCATAAGAATCACTTAGAACAAAGTTAGGCATAGAGCCTTTGATTCTTCCAAAGTTTGACATTCAATTCTACTAGGGTATACTTTAAACGTGTATAAACTTTTATATAATTAGAAATTTTCAGGTCAAGACCCTCCAAATTGTATATAATTGAATTAGATTTCAAACAGTACTAATTTGGCAAAAATATGATACCGGAATGAATAGTTATGGCATTTTCCATGTGAGGCAGTAAGCTGATGCGATAGCAACGTGACATGTCGGCCAGCACATTATAAAACAGTTTCACATGCTTATTCAATTCTTAAATGGTCTTGGGGACTTAAGTTACTTCCCATCACCTAAATCTGCCTATAATACTATATTTCAGACCCAGAAAGAAATATATACTCAATTACTCATTTTTTCTCTCAAATAAAAACCCTAGCCTCCTCAAGAACACCAATAACTTCATTAATTTTTCTTTAAGTAAAGCAAGAACTCAAGTTTTCAAATTCAAGAATGCTTTCAAGATTGTGTTTCTCCTTTACTATTAAAGTTTTAAGGTATGTGGGAGTTCATTCATGGGTCCTCTTTCATATATGGATCCCAAAAACTCTTTTCTGTTAATTAAATAATGAATTTTCCATTACTATGG
>NW_025880617.1:18769-52606 GCF_002878395.1 Capsicum annuum
ACCATTTATGGATATATTCATTGATGAATCTATAAGATTTTTTATTCATGAAAATATTGGAAAATACATTGGAGCAGTAATCTTCAATGAAGGTATTGGAGAATGAATTGTAATTAGATGTAATAGAAAAGTCATTTTAGAGGCCCATACCACATATAACTTAAAATGGCCTACCAAATACCCCGATAAATTTTTCCTTCTTTAATGACTTCACCAATTATAGATCATCCAATGTATGATCTGATATTTTCTACAAAAACACGGTAACAAGATTATTTAATGATTATTCCGTTTATGTGTGACTAAAAATTAATGTATATCAATAAGAACCTCTTAATTGACTGTCCACGGAGTCTTATATTATCTGAGATGTTGGACTGGAGGGACAACAAGTGACACAGGTAACTCTTTACTTTTTGTGTTTTCATCTTTTTCCCTATTTTGCATTTGGTATTTCTAGACCAAGCATTGTCCTTTAGCCCATATTTTGATCATAGGATTACCTCTAAAAGTATTCAACCCTCTAGATATGACCCCACAAAGAAATTCTTGATCGAAATTTCAATCATTGTTTATACTATAAAGGTAAATAGATAATTTCTAATTATCTTACACCAACACCAAATTTAGCATATAAGAAGCTCAGTGTTTCCTACAAAGTCCAATGATATTTGTTTTTTTGTTTACTCCACCCTAGAAAATGTTAGCAGTGATAGAGATAATCTACTTGAGAGTTATTTTTGTAGGAGACATGACCTATAGAATATTCATATATGTAAAGATTTTAATACAAATTTTATTAATGAGATTCTGCCACCATGGTTAAGAAATTTACTTCCGAAGCCCTTATCTTGTTAAGGAATTTAGATTTCATGTTAGAGAAGTAAATTACCCTTCTCTTAGATATAATGGACAACCTAGGTATGGGATTGGACTTGTTTCCATAATGAAACATGTTATACTTGCACTCTCGCCATAGTATTTACAGGTATATTCTCAGTAAACTTAAAAAAACTCTTATCCTTACTGACAAATTAACCTGAGCATGATTATTATTATCATTTTATTGATGTATGAAAAAAAAACTTAGTTGTGGAGGAAAATATTATAACATTATCAACAAAGTTGAAATTATTAACCTATGGTCCCTCTTTTTCTATATTTAAGCCTTGATACAATTTACAATTGTATATTATTAAAATGCCTTTAATGAACTTCAACACCTATAATAAATAATACAGGTGAAAGGGGATCACCTTGTGTCAACCTCCTTATAGAGTTAAAAAAACCACATCTAACTCCTTCCACTACCACTAAGTACCAATTATTTTACATAATCATCCATGCCATATCAATAACCATTTCACCAAATCCTAATCTTCTCATCACAAGACTTATTGTGATGACCCTACAAGCCATTTCTTCTATTTATGTACATTTCTAGTGTTTTTTTCTTTAACATAGTTGCTACATCTTATTTTTAATTTGTTGAAAATCTCAGTTAGGTTATCTAATAGTTTATTTTGATTTTAGGTTTATTTCCCTATTTTTGAGTTTTCGTTGTTTAGTATTTGGTAATTTCTACAAGATGACCTTGAATGGGGATTCCGATAGTGTAATGAGCTCTGAATGTTGAGTTTAGGCCAAGGGGACCCTTGGTTCAAGTCTTGAGGCATCCAAAGTCCTTTTGGTCGATTGGGTGGATTATTTGAAAAATTGAACTATAGATATGAACCTCATATTAGGTCAAAATAATCTTGGATGAAAGTATTGATGGTTTTATTGAGTCTGGAAAATCAAATTTGGTGAGATAGCATAGTTCATTTTCCGCATATTGGGTTCTAAATAAATCTCGAGCACTCGATAAGAGTCCATTTGAACTTACCAAAACCTGATAAAATGCATTAGTTGTTGTGATTTATTAAGTGATCAAGTGATTGCTTATGCGTACAAAAACACGCCCAGTAACTTAAGAAAATTCCATATAACTTAATCAAAGGTCTCTTAAATGACAGTAGTTCGCTTAAATGAAAGACCAGTATAACATGTGTATCGCTTTTCGGTTATTGGATCTCTTAAGTGATTATCGTTTAACCTATCATTTAATGGCCAAAGCGGTACTCGGTGGTGTTCTATCAGCTACCACACAAAATTTGAACATTATTTTCACACAAAGTTGTGATCTCAAAGAGAGGAAAAAGTTGAAAATCATTCATTTAAGCTATTGTAAGCTAGCCAAACACGCCTTTGTCATTTCCCATTAATTTTCACTTTAATTTTCATTATAATTTATGATGAATTCTTATATTTAAGAATTTATATTCCAAAACTTTAAGGGATAAGATGATATCCGATTAGTATTCCATTTGTACTCAACTTTTGAGAACATTCCTTATCCTTCAAGGGACCCATGACAAATTCAATTTTAGATTTTGTTTGAGGGGCTCGTAGGACCATTCTTGACCTAAATTTTTACCAGACCTTTATGTAGCAATATATGTCTTGTTTTAATCCCAATGACGTGTAGATTACTAATTTTATAGTACTGCACCATTTTTAAGACTGTGTATCAAAAACATATAATTTGTGTGCAATTTGAGGATTTGTAAGCTAGAATTGAGGAAGGCTTCTATCTACTCTTCTTCATGAGATAATATATTATATATGGTGAATATTATCTAGGGAAGTTAGGATGTGAATGTGGGTATAACACGGTGGCTTACTTTAATATTTTAGTTCGTGGATAGTAGAGCGAATGAACCCTTTTGGTGAAATACGTATTTTAGTTTTAGGATCCTATTACATAGGTTGTTAGCCTGTTACACATATTTGAGGCTTATATCCCTTCAGTATGAGGTTTATAATGATAATCGATAGATTATGATAGTTTTCAATATTATATGGTTTTGTTGGACAAGCACTAATGGCCCTAAGGTCGTGATTTTGTTATTAGTTGGATTTTGGGAAGTGATGTATCTTTGTAAGGGATGTGACCGTAGTCTATAGATGTTTTGATACTTATCGTTATACTTTTTTTATACAAGTGATGGAATGTATAGATTTGGTACATTCATTCTCACTAAATAGTAAATGGTACAATTCCAACTAAAAACATGGTTTCAAAATAGTTTTCATTAAAAAGGATTTGTTCCCACTTTTCACTTTAAAATAGATTAATACATAAAGGAATCATACTACCTTAATGACTAATTTATGAGATTTTGATACTAAAAATTATGTGTTAAAGATTTAATTTAGATAGATTTTGGACAACAATTTTAATACTACCATTTACTTCTATCGAGAGTGACTCTGACCCTTTTCTACACTTTTATGATGATTTAGTCTCAAAGTTTACCCCCCTCCCGCCTCTTGGGAATGAATTTATGACCTTACAGTCTTTTATCAATGGCTTGAGTCTGTGCATTATTATATGTACATATACATATCTCTAACACTAAACGGAGAAGATAATGATGATTATGATTTTTGAAAATCCTAGATTACGACCAACTCAATGTATACAAGTACTCCTGAACTCCTTAGGGGCCCCTTCATCCCTAAAACATCATTCTAGAGAAGATAGGTCATCGTAGGTCCTTCCTTTGCAAGCCATCGAACTAGAGGTGTATACCCTAATTTATATTTTGATACTTATTTCAATTATAGTAGTATGGATTATACTTTACATCAATACTTACTGCTCATTCTTATCATTATTATGTGTCTATAATTATCAACATTATGGGGGTTACATAGTTATAGAGGATGAGTAATGCTTCTTGTTGTTTTGTTTATTTATTGGACCTTTCGACTTATGGGGCCTAATTTAGGTATTATTTATCCCATCTAGGTATTTTGTTATTTTGTGGGTAGGCCATTAGAGGTTGATTAATAGAGTAGTATTGAGATTCAAATTATGATTCTGATTCTATTCTTTATAGTTTCTTTATTACGGATTATTATCTCATGCTTAGCTTTATCAATTAGAGATCCTTTTTATGTTAGTACTAGTTCTTAATATAATTAGGAGGCCAAAAGATGCTAGTATGACTACTTTAGGTTATACCTTTGGGTTAGAATTATTTATGTAAATATATTTATATATGCAGTTAAAGTATTGCCATATATTCGTCCCTTCCTTCATGTATTTATGTTGTATATCCTTTTTTTTTGCCTTGTGTACTATTATATGTACTTCATATGATCCTTATTTGTATATGGGCCATCGATATATGGTATAGTTCTTAGGTTTCAATGTATAGCTAGAATAGGATAGTTTGTTCTTATTGCCTTATTGACATTACTATGTTAGTTTTCTAGATATTTTGGTGTAGTTTACATTCCAGCTTGCATGTTATTTTTATTTGCAGTATCTTTGGAGATCAGTTGATAGTTTCTTACTGACTACCATATGATTGGTACTTATACTACACTTCTGCATCCTGTAGATTATTGTACAAGTTCTCATTATTGTTGTGTACATCGCGCAGAGTAGCTATTGTTAAAATATATAAGGTGAGCTCCAGGCATTTGAAGTATTCCTATTCTCCCTTTTATGTACTAGACTAGTCTCTATGCTGTATTCAAAAATGGCTTATATCACGATATTCATTTAGTACTAAATTTTGTAATCTTACTATGTTAGAAGCTCTTGTACTGATATCATAAGGTTTTGGGACTATCCTGTGTATTTTAGCATTTTCTACTTTATTTATTTCGTGTTCTTTCTTCGTTTCAATTGGAGGTCCATTACTACTAATTTTTACTATGGGTTGGCTTACCTACTTATGGGTTATAGTAGGTCCCATAAAGATAAGAATTGGTTTACCATTGTGTTTGTACAATAGCTAAGTTCTTAGTATAGACGTTTGAATTGATATGGAGATGTCTGTAACCTATCTAAAGGAGGCTACAGGGCATTCAAAGGAAATTTGTTTTTTGACTTTTTATCGTGTATCTATATTTATATGAGCCTCCAGGAACTCCCTTAACATTATTCTATCCCAAATGGACGATAAGAGGTTCTAGTTAGATATGTATTGGACTTCAAAAGGCTTTTCAGAGCTTAAGCGTAGTATTAGAGAAGGGAGTCTGGGATGGATGTTGAAAATTTTTTGTGTTAGTCAAAGAATTTGGGGCCAATATAGGCTTCGATGGAGCCCGTTATTGCTTCAGACTTTTGAGATTCAACATTAGGGATCCAAAAACTTTTTGTGGATACCTAACAGTAGGGATGACATTCGATTCATCTAGTAAATCTCAACCCAAAATTTGGTTTGTTGTTGTTTATCAAGGTTTGTTGATGGTTTTAGACTATGAGATTGTGTTTTTTTAATAGGCTAGGAATATTCCTATGATATACCTATTCGACCATGACATGGTGTTTTTATTTTTTAGACTATTAGCATTGCCACTTCATTTGGCATCAGAGCACATAATAGAAGCTAGGTCTTCCTTGTCTCACATAATTGATCATGTGAGAGACATAGAGAGAGCATGTATATAGAGTTATAGAGGTAGTGATAAAAGGTCATGTCATAAGTAAAGTGGTATTGGTAATCCATCTCTGAGTAAAAATCCTCTAAGTAGAAGTCATCTTCACATGAAGCTTGTTGGTTCTAAGGAGGTAGCATTTTATACTATGGGTAGCTCTTAGATTAGTTAGTGGTCACAGTGGGAAACGTTCTCAGCGGACCTTGCAGTGTATTTGTTATAGGTCTTCAGGCCATGTGGTTTCTATGGATCACAAAGGACACCATCGTAGAGTGTTCCAGTAGCTTGTATTAGTTGTGACGAGATAGACATATGTTCATCATCATTAGAGTTATTGAGGGGTAATATGATCGCGAGGGAGATATTCATTATAATAATAAATTCCCTAGGTATCAGTTGATTAGCCAATTAGGGTCAGCTCATGGTTCTGTCCTGGTAGGGCTTCAGGGGTTTGGTATGACTTCAAAGAGACCAGTTACTAGTCCTACGAGTCCTCCCATCATTGGATTAATAGTCATTCAACACATTTAGATCAATCTCATAGTATTGGGGCACCTTCGACTAAAGGTAATATGCTTCATGGCACAGTTGATGATTCAGACGGTCAGTATGAGTTTGGAACCATTGAAATTTATTCTTCCTCGGACCCATCAGCCATGTGACTTTGAATTTTTCCATTATAGGTGAACTTTTATTTCCTAACTTTAACTTTTCGTTTTATGCATTGGGTTGTCACAACCTGATTTACGTGTCATGATGGCACCTATTAAATTCCACCAGTAGGTAAGCTAAACCCTGACCCAGAGCTAATGTAATGGGTAAATTTGGGAGGAATATGCCCAACATATGCTAAATTCATTGAACACAAGATATAAATGATAGTTAAAAAATACAACACACGAATACCAATTGATGTGTCATGGAAACACGACATTTTCATGCTTAAAATTGAGAATTTATGTGGATACTTAGGCTATTTTTGTGGATATGATGGCCTTTTGTTTTTGTTTTGGGTAAAATAGGTTTACAATAGTTTTGGAATGAAAATATACGAAAAGACCTGAAAAGACCAAGTTTAATCATGATACGAGTTGCCTTACAAGTCATAAACATAGTATACGATTCATAGGATGACTCATAAGCAATAAAGAACCCATGACTCAAGCAAAAGAAAAAGTGATGAAAATATAAGACTCAGTTATTGAGTCGTATACTAAGGATATGGGTCGTCAACAATAGTCCTTAGCATAACTGTGTCCAAAGCTACAACTAGGAGTTAAAGTCCTAACAGGATACGAGTTAGAAGTCTGAGTACAACTCGTAAAGAAAGAAAACATAAACCAGTGTTCAAAGCTTGGAAAGAAAAAATTCCCAAGTGAATATGAGTGAAGGACATGAGTCGTACACTTAGGTATGACTCGTAAGTGGAAGTCATAAGATGAATAAGAAGTGTAACCCTTAGGAGATGAGACATTAGACTAGATACGAGAAGGCAGTTAGTGACTTATATATTGTCAGTACGAGTGAAGAACGAGTCATACCGACTGTTGATATAAAATAATTTTTCCCATTTTTATTAGGATTTTATATTATTTTTAGATACTATTAATGCCCTAGGGTTTATTTTTTGTAGGTGATTCTCTTTTCCATATTATTACAATACTTTAGAATCCTTTTACAATTATTCTTGAGATCTTCGGTTTTTATTAAATTAAAGTGTTTGGAGTTTATTCATATTATTCTTGTGCAATTAATTATATTAGTTATTCATTGATAATCATGGTTTCTTGCACAAACATGAGTGGCTAATCTCTTTGACTATGGTTGTGGGAACAATGGAGGATTAGCTATGTAGAGAAAGTGTGATACTCATCTGTTTTAGGCTTTCTACATGTATCTTAATCTTTTCCACAATTATTAATCTCAAATAGCATTAGTAACTTGAGATAACCTGTATTCTCATCCATCTAAACAAGGGAGTGTGTGATATAGAAAAGAAGATTAGGACAGTGATTTGGGATTCTTCTCTACCTTTTAGTCCCCTCTATCTCATCAAATCACTTGATCCTAAATGGTGATAGTTAACTGAGGTCGCAGAAAGGAATAATAAGGCAACGTCCTAAGACATCACCGAAAAAGGGTGAGATTTATCGTCGCGCCAACAAAGAGTCTGATAATACCTATCTTGTAGATGTTGTATGCAGAATAATAGAATAGTCAGGTTGATTATGAGAAATTTACAAAGTTCAGAAGCCAGAGGGAACACAAGCCTACTGTTTGTCTCATATTGTCTACAACTAAAAAGCACCCAATATTTTGTTACTACTTATAATTAATACTAAATGAACCCATTTACTTGCTCATGTACTACGTCATAAATCAAGAAACTGCTTTGTTTTCCCTGTGGGATTGACCCCAACCTAGTTGGGTTATTATATTTTCAATCGACAATATTATACTTTTGAGTGGATTGTATTTTAGGCAGCATCAAATTTTGGCACCATCGTCAGGGAAAACAATTTGAAGAGTGAATTGAATTGGTGAAGTTTGTGGGTTTTTAATTTTAGTTTTTTCTTTGGTATACTTTGGTATATGCTAAGTTTTATGAGTAGAGGAAATTCCTTACTATCTTTTGATCTAGAATCAGAGAGAACCCTTTAAACAACAAGAAGGATATCAGGACATGTTTATGAAGGGTTTCAAGATCCCCCATGTGTGTATCCAAATGTGGTACTCCCATGTGTTCCACTAGATCCAAAGAATCATCAAGACATACAGACACAAGAACTATTTGAGCGAGAACGTAGAGAAGTCAAAGAGGCCAGACTTGCTGCAGAGGAGGAGTTAACTCAGCAACATGGACTATTCAGTCTTACACAGGTTGTTGATCATCGAATTCAGAGAGGTAGAGCTCAATTTATTCTGGCATATCAACACTTATACCTATATGAGGAGGATGATGAGGACCTGGGTTATGTTAAGCCTACTGAGTCTTGAGACATTGTTCCTCCCGCCTTGGGCTATAATGTGAATTTTGATATCAATAGTGCCATGGTCCAATTATTGAATATGAAAGTTGTATTTTTTGATGTAGCAAAAGATGACGCAAGCATGCACCTTGCAAATTTTCTCAGGATCTGCACATTTTATATTATTCTAGGGGTTGACCAGAAAGCATTGAGATTAAGGTTTTTCCTATTTTCTTTGATAAAAGAATCATCACTATAGTTAGGGGAACTTATAAAAGGATCTATCACCTCTTGGCACTAGTTAAAGAAATAGTGTCTGAGAAGATTTTTCCTTTCTGCATGAACTCTATAGTTAAAGGATGAGATTTACAATATGGTTCCAAAAGAACGCTATGGTTTCGATTAAAGAAAAAATGAGCATGGTTCCAAATCACAGAATCAGAGGATCTAAATTGTAAAAAATCATCTATAGATCTCTAAATGATAGTTTCAGTGCTATGGAAAATACTATTTTAGGAGGGGAATTTATGTGTCTTCGTTGGGATGCTACGCAGGAAATGCGAGATGACATTGTTGTAAACAATAGGGTATGACATACTAGAGATTTAGAATGTGGTGGTAGTGGTACATATGCTATTGGAATAAAAAATACATGTTAAGCAACAGATGATATAGTACCACAAGAAGCTGCACAAATTCATACAGATATTGGGTTTCTTAGAAAATAATTTACATCACTGAGAAATGAGAAGGTGAATTTAGTTACAGCATAGGGGTCTACTTCCAAACCATTTGAGATCGAATAAGAAGAATAGTCAAAATATCTTTATCGTAGATTGGTGGATTTCCAAGGACAAGGGCTAGGGAATCAAGGTCGGAACTATTATAAAGATAGATACCGAGATATGAGTAGAGACAATGACAATTATTACTGGTGGAAAGATGAATATAAAGATAAGAGTGATAGGTATATTTCCCCAGGTAGTCGAGATACAAAGTCCAAAATGGAGCCTCTTTTGTCTAAGTTGTAAAAGGACAAGAGAGTTAAGAGAACTACCTGAAGGATATTAAAGCTGATTTGTGAAGTTAAAGCAGAAAGTTGATTCATATACTGCAGCAATCAAATAGTTAGAGTAACAATTTTGTTCGGTTCTCAGCCAGAATAAATTAGATACAGCTTGCGACTCTTCCATGAAATACAGTAGTAAACCCCAAAAATGATAGTGAATACAATGCCATTACCACTTGGATTGGTAAATTCACTACAAATCCACCTATACCCACTTTTGATGACCAAAAAATGGTGACGAATCGATTGATGTAGGGAGTAGTAGTAAGCATAATAAAGGAGAAGAGAAGGCTTAAGAGTCTGTGTTGAAGCCAATTCTAAAACTCCTTCCTCTATATCCATAAAGGCTAAAAAAAATAAGACGATGGTAAGTATCAGAAATTTTTATTTTTGTTAAAAGAGTTGACTGCCAACCTGCAGCTTGTAGAGGCATTAGAGAAAATTCTAGGATATGGAAAGTTCATAAAGAATTTAATCATCAAGAAGAGGGTAGACAGTTATTAGCCATTCGACAATATTCATCATTGTAGTGTTTTAGTTACTAGATCCTTGCTAGAGAAGAAGGAGGATCCTGGAAATTTCACAATATCATAGACTATTGGTTCTTTCAAAATCAATTGAGCATTATTGGATTTGGGGGCGAGTATTGCCCTCATTCCCTCTGTTGTATTCAAGTAGTTGGGGTCAGTTTATCCTAAACCAACTACCATGAGATTAGTAATGGCTGACAGAGCAGTAATGAATCCTGTCGGTATCCTTCATGACATTTTGGTAAAAGTGTCTTCTTTTATATTTCCTACTGATTTTTTTATATTAGATTGTGAAGTGGACTTTTAAGTCCTACGTATTTTTGGATGACCATTTTTATCTATAGTAGGGACGTCGATTTATTTGAGAAGGTGCATCTGATGATGAGACTAAATGATGAACAGGTGATATACAATGTAGGCAGATCTATTAAATAACTTTATGTATTGAGAGTGATATCTATGATTGATCTATATGATGAGGAGGAAGATTTATTCCATGTTGTTGATGTAGTTACTATTTGGGATGATGGTTCTGATACAACTGTTTCTATTTAAGAGAGAGTAGTTTTGGAAGCACTCGCAGCTATGATCATGAATTTAGACTCTGATAGTATCTATGAGTATGAGGAGTTAGTAAGTGCACTCTATGGGAGTGGTTATTATAATTTTGTACCAAAGAAGCTGGACTTAGAATTGAAGAATAGAAAGACTCTACCTACTCGCCTATCCATTGAGGAACCACTCAATTTATAGTTGAATGCCCCTCCTATCTCACTTATGATATACATTCTTGGAGGCTAACAATAATTTGTTGGTTATTATTGTAGCTGATATGGGATAGTCAGAGGTAGAAGCATTATTTTTAGCTTTATAGAAGTTCAAGAGGGCCATTGGATGGTCTATTACAGACACTGTGGGTATTCAACCTGGTTTGTGCACTCACAAAATAAAACTAGAGCTGGATTATATTTCATATATTAAATATCAATGGTGACATAATCCTTCCATATAGGAGGTGGTTAAGAAAGAGATCGTTAAGTCATGGGATTTTGGTGTGGTATTTCCCGTTGCAGATAGTAAGTAGGTCAGTCTGGTATAATGCATTTTGAAAAAGGTAGAATAACTGTTGTGCCCAATGAGAAGAATAAACTAGTGCTTATGAGGCTAGTCAATGGATGGAGAGTGTGCATAAACTATTGAAAATTTAATGCATGGACTCGGAAGAACAATTTTCCCATTCCTTTCATGTATCATATGTTAGACAGGTTAGCAGGCAGAGGATGGTACTATTTTCTTGATAGTTACTCTGGCGACAATCAAATCATCATTGAACCTGAAGACAAGAAAATAAAACTTTTAGATGTCCTTATGGGACCTTTACATTCAAATGAATGCATTTCAGGCTATGCGATGCCCTTACGACATTTCAAATATTTATGATGTCTATTTTTCTATGATATGGTCGAATACACCATTGATGTTTTTATGGATGCTTTTTTGGTAGTTCGTGACTCTTTAGATGACTATCTCATACACTTGGGAAAGACTCAACAAAGGTGTTAAGAATGAAATTTGGTACTTAATTGGGAAAAGTACCATTTTATGGTCAAAGAAGGAATTGTGATTGGGCACAAGATTTCAAAAAAATGCATAAAGATATATCGATCAAAGATTGAGGTGATTGAAAAATTGTCTTACCCAATTTCTGTGAAGGGAATTCAAAGTTTTCTAGGGCATGCAGGCTCTTATAGTCTATTTATCAAGGACTTCTCAAAAATTGATAATCCTCTTTACAAACTTCTTGAGAATGAGGTAAAGATTAACTTTGACGATTTATGTAAGAAGGGTTTTTAAAGTCTAAAAGAGAAGTTGGTGACTGCCCTAATCATTGTGTCTCCCGAATGGTCCTCACCTTTTGAAATTATGTATGATTCTAATAGAGTGGCCTTAGGGGCCATACTAGGCCAACAAAAAGAAAAGGTCCTTCATCCCATCCGCTATGCTAATAAGTCACTAAATCTTACACAAAAAAACTATACTGGGATGGAGCAAGATTTATTGGCAGTGGTTTTAGCCTTTGAAAAGTTTATATCTTACTTCATTGGAAAAAAGGTGCCTGTGCATACTAATCATGCAGCATTGCGGTAAATAATGGTTAAAAATGATCTAAATCCTAGGCTTATTTAGTGGGTGTTGTTGTTGCAAGAATTTGATTTTGAGGTGAAGGAAAGAAAAGGCACGAAAAATCAAGTTGCATATCAGTTTTCTAGATTGGAAGAGGAAGATATGTAAAAGGTTACTAACGGGTTAGAGATTGATGATAGTTTTCATGATGAACAAATATTGACAGCTTTGCAAGATTTAATTCCATGGTTTGCAGACTAGGCTAATTAGTAAGCTGGTGAACTAGTCCAAGAAGGTTTACCGTATCAACAACGGAAGAAGTTCATACATGAGTTAAGAAAATTTTTCTAGGATGAACATTTCTTTTTTAAAATTTGTGTAGATGAAATAATTAATAGGTGTATACCTAAGGTGGAGATGATGAACATACTTCAGGCTTGTCACTCATCGCCAGTTGGGGTCCATAGTGGAGGAGACCAAAAAGCTCATAAAATTCTACAATGCTTCTATTATTGGCCAACCACATACAAAGATTCTCAAGATTACATTTCTGCCTTTGATAAAAATTATAGACAAGGTACTATTTCTTGAAGACGTGAACTGCCTATGACCCCCATCTTATTATTGGAAGTGTTTGATGTATCAGGCATATATTTCATGGGACCTTTCGTGAGTTTATTTTTCATGAAGTATATACTTGTGGTTGTTAACTATGTTTTGAAGTAGGTGAAAGCAATTGTGTTTCTTCACAATGAAGTATACAGTGTCACTATATTCTTGAGAAAGAACATTTTCTATTAATTTGGCATGCCATAGGATATTATTAGTGACAGAGAGTCACAATTATGCAATCATCTTTTCAAGAGTCAGCTTGAAAAATAAAGAGTTAAGCACAGGTTGGCAACACCCTATTGCCCACAGACTTTCAGACAAGTTGAAGTGTCAAATAGAGAAATAAAGTCCATATTGGCGAAGTGTGTGAATGCCAACAAGACTGATTAGGCAAGAAAGTTAGATGATGATTTGTAGGTTTACTGCATAATTTATAATATCCTCATAGGTGTCTCACCTTATCAGTTGGTGTATGGCAAGGCTTGAACCTACAGATCAAGCTTGAGCATAAGGAACTATGGGTATTAAAAAGGCTGAATCTGGAGTAGAAGGATGAAGCCAAGTCATGATTGAATAGTATCAATGAGTTGGATGAATTCCGACTCTGCGTATTTGAAAGTTCAACTAGGAGAAGATAAAGTTGCATCACGACTGCAAAATTGAGCAGAGAGTATTCAAAAAGGGTAACAAAGTACTATCGCACAAATCCAAGCATCATTTTTTACTAAGTAAGATAAGATCAAGGTTTTATGGTCCATTTACGGTGATAAGAGTCTATCCATTTGATGCTATATAATTAAAGAAGAATAGTGAGCCCCTTTTCAAGGCAAATGGTCAAAGAGTGAAGCACCACTTGGGAAATATAAGAGATGTGAATAAAGTATATGATACTGACCTTGATGAATACTGAATAGTCAAGGCAATTGTATCATGCCACAATGTTAAATCAAGAACTACGTGTGAGATAACCCACTAGCTAGGTGGTGAAATCAGAGTACACAACTTAGCCGCGTCATTCCATGACGTTAAATCAAGCTTTGTATGAGAGGCAACCCACATTTTTTATACTTAGTTATTTGTAAGGTAAAAAGTTAGGTTAGCATGCAAGCATAAGGAATGCAGAAAATATCTACAGAAGATAAAAAGTTTTGGTCATATGGACTCTTTACGAGTCGAAAAAACATGGAACGACTCGAAAGTAGGATTCATATTGACATGGGAACAAATTCAGAACTAGGTGAAAGTTTCTAGAATGAATATAATTCTCAAAATGAGTCATACCCTAAAGGTACAACTCATCACCTTAAGTCGTACCCAATCCAAAACATAGGTAAGTTTCAGGTCTATACGAGTCAAAGAAATAACTTGTAAGCCTTTGTACGAGTCATATACATAGCTCATACTCATTCTTACCAGGTCATATAATGAGTTGACCCAGCCAAACTCTTCAATTAAAATATAAAAAAGACACCCGATCTGGCACCGGATTAACCCCACTCGCACCAATATCATTTTTACCCTAATTTCATACACCAACCCACAAAATTAATGTATATTCAACTTGATTAATATAATAAAAATTTATAATAGTTCACTCTTTTTGATTTAAACATGAATTATTTGAAGAAATAGAATTTCAAATTGAGAACAAAGATTCTTCAAGCACCAAGTAAGTTCTTTAACATATTTTTTGCATCTTTTAAGTTGAAATAAATGATGCTTGTTACATGGACTTTGTTTGAGTAAGGAATATGTAAATGTTGAATTTTTGGTAGCCTAGTTTGGGAGATTTTGTTGAAAATTAGATGTTGGGGTAGAACTAGGTTTTGGGAAATGGTTTTGCTTTGTTTGTGTGGACTAAAATAATGGATGTAGCATAAAATTGTTATGGGCATTTTAGGAAATTACCTTGGAGTCAAACTTTATTGTTGAACTTTATTGTTGTAGTGGATACGAGACCTCGTGCTACTCATACCCACTGGTACAGGAGTCGTAATAGGATTCGTACAAACTGAAAACATGCAAGTCTAACAAATTTAAAGTTATGTAATGGATACGGCTCAACCATATGAGTTGTATCTAGATCATAAGACTCGTACTTTATTAGTTGTATGCTCATAGGATAATTTAAGTCTGAATAAATGTTTCTGATCTACTTACAATTATTGGTAACAAGTCATTCCCTACCACTATGAATGATTAGGAGGAGTCGTAACCAGACCAGTGAACAAAGGTCATGCATTGAACAAGATACGACATGGCTACACAATTAGTACACAGTTACTACGACTAGTACCCACCACTCGTACATAATTCAGGACAAGCATATTGAACTTTATTTTTAAATTTTCTTTTTCTTTCTTTACTTAGTTACTAATAAGAGTACAATTTGAGGAACCATTCCTCTAAAGAACACTTCTCATTCAAGTAAACAGCTTAAAAAAACACTAAACAAGCAAAAGAACCTAGTATAGAACCTAGTTATTCCAAGGTCAAAAGTTCATCTGAGAGCAGTGGGAAAGTAATTGACAGAACCACAACAAAGAAATTTGCACATAAAAGGAAAGGCATCTGAGAAAGACAAAGAAAATAAAGTGGTTCTCGAAGAATTTGTAACATCTCTATGGGGCCCAAGGATAAAAAATCCATCTACTACTCCTTCCCACACACCTCAACCACCTTCTGATGATGATAATGATAATGATAATGATAATTATGATAAGGCTAAATGAAGTTTGGAAGAGGTAAATTTTGAGCATGCTAAAACTATGAAAGATATGAATCAAGTACCTTCAATAGCCCTATAGGACCCATCACTTAAAAATAAGATTTTTCCAGGACTGAAATATGCAGACAAAAAAGTTTGGACTTACCGCCACACCTTGCTTTTCCTTTATTACTATTACATTCTGCCCTCTTACCACTACTCGGTGCCCATCATTGAAAATAGTTATCCTAAAATACATGATACATTCAATAGTGGGTTGTTCAAGATTTTAAGTTGTTGTATAAAGAGAGTACTATATCTAGAGCTACAACAGACTACTATAGGGTTGTCAGAATTACAAGATTTTGAAGATCATTTTAGAAAATATGAGTTTAAGTGGATGATGAGACTGCCCGAAAGATATAGTAAAGTCCTTGTTCATGAGTTATAGGCATCATATAATGATTAGCTGCAAAGGCAATATCCCTAAGGACATTCATTGAATAGAGGTGAGCCTATTATTTCACTTATGACTTATGGAGTTTAAGTTGATATTTCTCCCCATACTATTTGGAGATTGCTGTATGGAATAGAATATTAACGTTTGGTCCACACAACAGAGATAGACTATAGGATGGATGAGATGAGAAAGATAACCAAGAGAAGATTATATTTTAAAGACCTAACAGTTATTTTCAGATGGATTGCAGAGCGTATAAATTTAAATGACGTAAATGAATTTTGGGTTAAAGTAGGTCTAGGGTGGTTAGAAAGAAATATAGAAGAGTACCATGAACTTTAATAGAAAGGCTTGGTGGACTCTATCCCAACACAGGCTAGTCCAACTACAACCAATGATATTCTGAGCCCGATTTGGGTAGCTGTGATAGTTGAGTTTATGACCTGTTATGAGTTTTATATTGTTTAGTTACTATCCTAAGAGTTGAGGTATTTAGAATTTTTGCATCAAAAATCATTATTGTCCTTCACATGTATGATCAAACATATTTACCTGGTCGCAGAAGTACTTGAACTCCCTAGGATTGATGAAATAATGAAGTCCCAGAGGACATTTGACATTGGCCTGATTAGAGATATAGAAAACCCTTTGGCTGACCGATATAACAAGTATAAAATATTTTTGTAGGATTGTTCCCCAAGGATGATCGGACTGACATTGCTACCACAACTGAGGTTATTGAGGGAAGATCACAAATAGAGGGCTCCCATATGGATGAAATAGGAACTTTTAGTGCCCCAACACTGGTTGGGTCTATTCAACCTAGTCCATGGGGTATGCCTCTCAGTATTATGATGATCACTCAAGATGCATGGATGGAGGTTGTAACCAACCTAGCAACACTTGATTCAAAGGCTGCTCATATGGAAGGAGTGAAAAATTAGACTGACAGGTACTTTGAGGAGCAAGATAGGAGAGCTTAAGGGAACTTACATGCTTTTGATTCAAGGATCACAAGATAGTTGAGCAGAGGTTAGGGGTAGAGGCCCACTATTATTGATATCAGAATCGAGGTTCCAGAAATCAAAAAAATGGTCTTAGCTCTTTACAAGAGACCCATGGTTGATAAGCTTATTTTAGAGATAGTGATTCCTAATATCCATGTGTCTAATATTTGGGCCGGCCAGTGGCTACACAATTTGAGGAGGCCAAAGAAAAATATGAGAGAGAAAGAGAAAGAAGAAATTAGATCGAGCAGCAAAGAAAAGGCCGAAGCAGATAGTTTTCAGAGTGAGCGAGACTGGGAAACAAGGGTCCATGAAATAGTTGTTGGAGTTGGTGGTTTTAGACCATCTGTAGTTTATGCTGTGGGGGACAGTGCGACGCCCTGGACTATTGCTGATTTAGTCCTATTAGCATATGGGACAGTTACTGATGAGAGTGGGCGCCTTTATTTCCTAGGTATGACCTTTTATTTCCTATGTGGAATATAGAACTAGCTTGGTTGCTTTTAATTAGGTATAGGATCGTTAGGTAGGAGATGATCATAGGCCCTTTTTGTATAAGTCCACTTGAGCAAATGAAAGAATCGTTTAATCCTAATCTTTGAACCTTATAGCCTATTTTCTTGTTACATATTTACCTTCCAATTTGGTATACAATGAACTTGTTTTGGCCCTGGTCCTCCTTAGACGTTGTGCAATTCAACTAAGGTAAATCGCCTAAGTTGAGGATGGTTATCATAAGGTTGCATATAGTAAAATTGGTATTAAGAAGTATAAAATAAGAGAAAAGGTCGGGTGTGGTAGAAAAATAAAAGAAAAGAAAAAAAAGAGAAAAAGAAAAAATAAATGACCATGCCTAACTTGAATATGCATTAAAATTAAAAAAAGGTGAAAGAGGGGGGAAAATAAATTAAAAAATGGGTTAATTGTTGACACCCAAAAGTTAGGGTAGTGCCGAGAAGGCTTAGTCACTTTAAATATCCATACATATCATACCAAGAACAAGCCTACGTTACAAGCCAAATAAATCCCTAATAGTAATTCGACCGTGACTGTTGAAAAGCTTAGAAAAAGAGCACATATACAAGTCGATGGCATTCTGCATACACCGGTGATATTTGTTTGTGTGAGAAAGAGTCATTTGTTACATCCCTGAATATATTATTTTACCGATGTCTAGAGTGAATGGGATTTCTTTGACTATAAGCGCACATGGGTTATGGTACTAGGTTGCCAGATTGTTGGGTAAATGTAATTTTTATCTACACCCAGTTATCTATTGGTAATGTAATGCCATTATTGAATTCCCTCGTGTTTTTCTATATGCTGAATTGTTACACATAGATTGAATCTTTTGAAAAGTGAGGTTTTGAGAGGGAAACAAATTGTGAGAAGAGTAAAATTTAGAATCACTATTGTGAGTAACATATGAGCCTTTTGTATAAGAATCGTGTTGAATTATAGGTTTCAATTGTTTTTTGCTTAAGGACACACAAAAGTTTAAGTTGAGGGTGATGATGTGTCATGGAAATACGACATTTTCAATACATAAAATCAAGAATTTAACTTAACACTTAGGTTATTTAAGTAGATATGATGCACTTTTGTGATTGTTTCAAGTAAAATATGTTTACAATAGTGTTGGAATGAAAATAGAAGAAAAGAATTGAAAATACCAAGTCTGATCAATATATGAGTCACCTCACAAGTTGTTAACATAATATACAATTCATATGTTGACTTGAAAGCATCACAGAGCCCAAGACCCAAACAAAAGACAAAATGAAGAAAATATATGATTGAGCTATACAAGTCATATACCGATGATACGAGTCGTGAGCTTAACATTGTCCAAAGGTACAACCAAGAGTTAAAGTTCCAGAAGGATATGTGTCGGATGTCTGAGTATGACTCGTATTGTCAAATCATATAAAAAATTGATCCACTACCACATATCATGCAAACGGCCTCTGAGGAACTAATGTACAAGTCAAGCTACCTATACTCAATGATTTACAACTTAAGTCATCCACTACCACATTTTCTTGATTGAATGATAAAAGATAGAAATATCATAGTCCTTATAAAGCTCCTTCCATCTACTCTATTAAGCATTAAGCTCCCTCAGGGTCATAAGATGCTAAGGGTTGTGATGATCAGTGAACTTCTCACAATGCACAACATAAAGATAATGCCTTTAAATCACAGGCACAAAGACTATCACTGCCAAATCTAAATAATGAGTAGGGTAGTTTCACTCATGCACCTTAAATTGTCTAGAGGATTGAGTAGTAACATGACCATGTTGCATCAATGCACAACCTAGGCTAACACTAAAAGAATTACAAAGCACAGTGAATCCCTCACCCATAATAGGAAGAGATAAAATAAAAGTTGAAGTGAGAACATCCTTAATCTTTCTAAAGCTCAACTCACAGTCCTCGGAGCATTAGAAAAGAAAGTCCATCTGAGTTAATTTGGTCATAGGTGCTGGTAGAAAAACTCTAAATGAATTGCCTATAATAACTGGTAAACCCAATGAAGCTATGAACCTTAATTAGCGATGTAGGTCTAGCCCAATCACGAATTACCTCAATCTTAGTCGGGTCTACAATAACTCCATTCTAAGACACCACATGTCCAAGTAATGTCATCGACTCAAGAAAAACATCATACTTAAAGATCTTAGCGAGAAGCATATGAGTGCTCAAAGTCTGGAGCACGATACTTAGATATTGAATTTGTTTCTCACTACTCCTAAAATACACAAGGATGTCATTAATGAACATGATAACGAAGGAGTATAAATAAGGACATAATACTGGGTTCATCAATTCCATTAACATAGTTAGGGCATTATTCAAACTAAAAGACATCACGTAGAACTCATAATGACCATAAGGTGTTCAAAAATTTGTCTTTGCAACATTCTCAACTAATGGTAACCAGATCTTAAGTGAAAATTAGAAAGAATTGATACACCCTAAAGTACAGATCATTCAGCCTTGAGATATCTAGTATCAAAAAAGGATGCCAAACTGAGGTTGATATATTGGGTCCTGTAACAGTAAGAATTTTACTTTGAGGTAAAAGATCAAAAAGACTTTGAGAATTATGTTGCTAATCAGTTTTCTCAACTAAAGGAGTATACAATATAAAAATTAAGGGATGAGCATAAAATAGATGGTAATTTTCCAAATGAGCGGCTCTTGGTAGCATCTCAAAACATAATACCTTGGTTTGCAAATTTTTCCAATTTTTTTTGTAAGTGATATTGTTCTAAAAGATTTGTCATACAAGAAGATAAAGCATTAGATGCATGAGGTAAGAAATTTTTTCTAGGATGAACCATACCTCTTTTAAATTTATGGGGATAGTGTAATTCATAGATCTATTCCTAAGGTGAAGATAATGAGAATCCTTAAGTCATGTCATTCATCACTAGTTAGGGTCATCATGGTGGAACCCATAAAGGCCATAAGAATATATAATGTCTATATTGTTGTTCACCTATCTTCAAGGATATTTATGACTATTCACAAGCCAATGACCAATGTCAGTGCTAAGGAAATATTTTATAGAGACATGAACTCCCTATAACATTTATCTTAGGGTTAGAGTTGTTTGATATATGGGTTATGGACTTCATGGGTCCATTTATGAGGTTCAGAAGTACATCGTACATTCTAGTGTTAGTCTACTACATTTCAAAATGGGGAGAGGCTATTATGGTTCCCAAAAATGAGTATTGATGTGTCATTGCATTCTTGAAAAATAACATATTTTCGTTATTTGGCACTCTATGTGCTATTATTATTAATGGTGGGTGTCATTTCTTCAATCGTCTTTTAAAACCCTTCTTCAGTAATATGGTTTAAAGCATAAGGTGGCAACACATTTCCATCATCAGACAAGCGGTCAGGATAAGGTCTCCAATTAACAGATCAAGTTCATATTGGCAAGGACTGTGAATTCCAACAAGACTGATTAGTCAGGGAAGTTTGATGATATATTATGGGCCTACCAAATAGCTTTTTAGACCCCCATAGGTGCCTCTCCAAATAAGCTTGTGTACAAAAAGTCATGTAACTTGCCAGTCAAACTTTTCATAAGGATCTATTGGCATTGAAAAATCGTAATTTAGACTGGCATAATGCTGCTACATTTAATTGAGCAAGGTAAATGAGTTGGAAGAATTCTGGATATATGCTTATAATAGATAAAAATAAAGGATAAAGTTGTATCGTCTCAAGAAAATCAAGAAAAGAATGTTTGAGCTTGGTGATTTGGTCTTTCTGTATAGATCAAGAATTTTCTTATTTCCTGACAAGTTAAATTCTAGGTTGTATAGACCCTTCCCCGTTCTATGGGTATTTCCACATGGTGCTATTGAGTTTGAGCGTGATGGTGATGCCCCATTAAAAGTGAATAGGTAGAGGGCGAAGGACAATATGGGAAACCATGATGATATTAAAGTATGTGTTGATATGGACCTTTATGAAGTCTGAGTAATCAAGGAATATTTGTCGTCCCTTGACGTTAAATTTGAGGCTACATCTGAGGCAACCCATATTTTGTGCTCATTATATTATAAGGTAACTTGTGTGTTTAGTGTGCAGGGATAGACATTCCATAAAAAACTAGTAACACCTCATAAAAATCGTCCATGCGTTAGCTCCTGGTAATATATTCTTAGAGTTAAATGACTAGAATAGTGTCAAAGAGACTTAGTCTTATATTTCAATTCCAAAATGAGTAAATTTTAAACCATATATAATTTCCTTAATTTAGACTTTTTATCATGTGGAAATTTGAATGAGCTTTTCATCAATGTAAGATTTTCCCAAATCCGGTACCTGGGCAAGAAGGTATGGCTAATTTAAGTCCTAATTATAAGACATCATCATTTTGGGGCTTGGCATATCGCGGTGTAGGTCTATTTAGCAATTTTCAAATTCCAGAGGCCTAGCACGCTTGTGGTGCGTCGCGCTAAAGTTTCATGTCCCAATCAGTTGGACAACGTGATGGATCCGCATTGCGGAGACCTTAAGAATCCCATTCATCAATTTCTGGTGAGCCACCTCAATTGTGGCTCATTACAGTAGCCCATAAAATAGGGCTCCTAGTTATATTTTTACTCCGTCTCATTAAGGGCATATTAGGTATTTTTTCTGTTCTCTATCAGCTTAAACAGAGGATTATACCATCAAGTGCCCACATTATTAAAATTTTCTTCATAAATTAACAAGAACACTCTCTATGGTTTCAAATAAAAATCATCAATGAAATTTTTAATGACCGTATTTGGTTTGGAAGGCTATTTATGGAAAGTCTGATTCTCTAACTTTCAACTGAAGGTATCCCGAACGAAGGTCAATTTTTGAAAAATATTTAGCACATTGAAGTTTGTCAAAGAGATCATCAATCCTAGAAAAAGGATATTTATTTTTAAAAGTGACCTTGTTTAGCTGTAGGTAATCTATGCTCATACGCAGGGAACCATCTTTCTTTTATACGAAGAGTACAGGTTCTCCGAAGGGAGAAACCAAGAATTGACTCAGAGCTGAGTCAGACATTTATGTCTGCAGTTGATGAGACGAGAAAGGATCATGTTAATTTAGATGAGTGACCTATAGTAGAGACAGAGAAATCAATAGCGGTCGGTAAAAGTATAGAGAAGGAGAAGGGAATAGGGAAGGTAGTTAAGCTTATGGTTGAGACCATTCCATGATATCCTTCGTTTTTCCACTGAGAATAAGGAATAATAAAGATGAAGGTATGTATAAAAAGTTCTTGTCAATGTTGAAAAATTATCTGTTAATATTCCTTTTGTAGAAGCTATGGAGCAGATGCCTGACTGTGGGAAGTTGATGAAGGACTTGGTCAATAAATAGAGGAAGGTGAGCTTTTGGCCCACGGATAATCTTCACCATTGTATTGTTGTGGCTACCTGAATATTTGTAGAGAAAAGAGATGACACAATAGCATTCACTGTTCCATATATTGTTAGGTCTTTCAGCTTCTCTCAAGCCTTATTTTATTTAGTGGCTAGCATTAATCTGATGTCATTTGTGGTATATAGGAAGTTGGCGTTTGGGCTCACAAACTTGTTTGTATTTTGTGTGATGTCTTTGTAAAAGTTGCATCCTTTATACTTCTAGCTTAGTTTATGATCTTTGTATGTAAGGTGGACTTTAAAGTCTCCATTATCTTGTGAAGTCCTTTCATAGCTATGGATAGGGCATTGGTTTCAATAAAGATAGTGTAGATGAAGTTCAAACTGTATGATAAGCAAGTCAATTTTAATATTTGTCAATCTATGTAATATCTAAAACATATGATAGTGGTCTCCGTGATTGACAAACTTGATAATGACAAAGTGACTGTGCCATTAAAAATAGACTTTGGGTTTAATTTTTAGAAATAGTTATCATGAATTTTGATAGTGATAGCATAGATGAGTATGATATGATGGTGAGTGCATGTAAGGTAAGAATTCTTATAATGATGCGCCGAAGAAACTTGATCTTGATCTAATGAATATAACCACTCTTATAGCTCGACCAGCTATTGATAAGCCACTGGTCTAGGAATTTAATACACTCCTATCATACTTGTTTTATGCATTTTGGTGGCCTAATAATACCTTATTAGTAATTATTATGGTTAATTGAGTGAAGTCACAAGATTAGACATTGCTTTTAGTAATGTAAAGGTTCAAGAGGGCCATAAGATGGCGTATTGCAGACACTATGTGGAGTATACCTGGTATTTACACTAATAAGGTGCAACTTCAATCAGAATGTATATCTAACATCGAGCACCAGAGTAGGCTAAATCAACCAATACAAGAGGTTGTATAAAAGAAATTATCAAGTAGTTAGTTGCTGGAGTGGTTTACCCCATCGCAGATAGCAAGTAGGTCAGCCTGGTTTATTATGTACCCAAAATGAGGGGATCATTGTGGTCCTTAATATGAAGAGTGAATCAGTTCCCATGAGACTGGTTACTGTATCGAGATTCTGTATGGATTATAGAAAGCTAAATACTTGCACCCAAAATGACCATTTCCTTATGCCATTTATGTATCAGATTCTTAACAGAGTAGTAGTAAGGGGTTGGTATTATTTTATTGATGTATAGTAGGGATAAAATTATATTTTGATTGGTCCCAAGGACAAAGAAACTACTACTGTTACTCACCCTTATATGTTTTTTTCATGCAAGAGGATGTTGTTTGGATTATACAATGCTCCTGCAACCTTTTAGCCTATAATATCCATATTTTTTGAAATGGTGGAATACACTATAGTGGTATTCATAGATGTCTTTTCGATAGTTGGAGACTCTTTTAAATATTAGTTGGCCTATTTGGCCAACCCACTCCAAATATATAAAAGTGCAACGTAGCACAGAATTCGGAGACATGCCTTTTATGTAGAGCAAACATTGAGTAATTGAAAAATTACCTCCACCAGGATCTATTAAAGGTATCAAAATATTTTTGGATCATGATGGCTTTTATAGAAGGTTTATTAAGGACTTTTCTAACTTTACTAATTATCTATGCAAAGCTTTTAGAGAAGGAAGAAAATTTTGTATTTGATGATGCGTGTCTTAGGGCATTTTAATAACTCAAAGAGAGATTGATATTGTCTCCTATTATTGTATTCCCTAATTTTTCTTTACTATTGGAGGTTATCTATGATGCTAGTGGAGTATCCTTAGGTGGTCTCCTGGGACAAATGCATGAGAAAATACTTCTCCCATCTATTATGCACGCAAGGCATTAAACCCTACACAAAAGAAATATACAATTATTTATTAGTAGTTACTTCTATTGTCTTTGCCTTTGAAAAATTTCGATCTTATTTGACTGGGACAAAAGTCATAATTCACACAGATCATTCAAACTTGAGATATCTAATGTCGAAAAAGGATTCCAAACTGAGTTTGATATATTAAGGTAAAAGATCAAAAAGACTTTCAGAATCAGCTTGCTAATCAGTTTTCTCGACTCATGGACTAAACAATAAAAAAATTATAGGATGGTCATGAAATAGATGGTACTTTTCCAAAAGAGCGGGCCTTGGAAGTTTCTCAAGACATAACCTCCAATGTTTTTTACAAGAGATCTTGTTCCAAAATATTTATCATACAAGAAGAGAAATCATTCTATGCATAAGGTAAAAAAATTTTCTTGGATGAACCATACCCCTTTTGGATTTATGTGGATGGTGTAATTCATAGATTTATTCCTAAGATGGAGATAATGAGAATCCTTAAGTCATGTCATTCATCAATAGTTGGGGTCATCATGGTGGAACCCTAAAAGCCCATAAGAATCTTTAATGTGTATATTGTTGTTCTCCAATCATCAAGGATCATTATGACTATGCAAGAGCCAATAACTAATGTCAGTGCTAATGAAATATCTCATGAAGACATGAACTCCTTATAACACCTATCTTGGGGTAAGAGATGTTTGATATATCGGTTATGGACATCATGGGTCCGTTTATAAGGTTCAATAGTACATCGTACATTCATTGTTAGTCTATTCTATGTGGTATTATTAGTAATGGTGGGTCTCATTTCTTCAATCGTCTTTTAAAACCTTTCGATAGAAATATGGTGTAAAGCATAAGGTGTCAACACATTTCCATCATCAGACAAATGGTCAGGATATGGTCTCCAATTGACAGATCAAGTCCATACTGGCAAGGACTGTGAATGACAACAAGACTGATTGGTCAAAGAAGGTTGACGATGTATTATGGGACTACCAAATATATTTTAATACCCCCATAGGTGCCTCTCTATATCAGCTTGTGAAGTCTGAGCAACAAAGGAATATTTGTCGTCCATTGACGTTAAATTGGGCGTTGTATCTAAGGCAACCTATGTTTTGTATTTATTATATTATAACTTAACTTTTGTGTTTAGTGTGCAGGGATGGACATTCCATAAAAAAACTTTAACACCCCATAAAAGTCGCTGATGCATTAGCTCGTGGTAATATGCTCTTAGTGTTAAATGACTAGAATAGTGTCAAATAGACTTAGTCTCATTTTTTGCTTCAAAAATGAGTAAATTTTAAACCATATATTATTTCCTTAATTTGTACATTTTATCATGTGGAAAACTGAATGAGATTTCCATCGATATAAGATTTACCTAAATCCGGTACCCGGGAAAAAAGTTATAACTAATTTAAGTCATAATCATAAGATATCATCATTTTGGTGATTGGCGCATCGCAGAGTGGGTATATTTATAAATTTTCCTTTTCCAGAGGCTTAGCACATTTGTGGAACGTTGTGCTAAATTTTCAGGTCTAATCAGTTGGACAATGCGATGGCTCCACATCGCAGAGTCCTTAAGAATCCCATTCGTTTATTTCTAGTGAGCCACCTTGATTGTGGCGCATCGTGATAGATCATAAAATTAGGCTCCCAGTTATATTTTTACTCCGTTTCATTAAGGGCATATTAGGTATTTTTCCACCCCCCTATCATCTTATACACGGGATTATACGCCCAAGTGCCCACATTATTAAAATTTTCTTCATAAATTCACATGAACACTTTCTAGGGTTTCAAACAAGAATCCCAAATAACTCAAGATTCAACCGTGGATATTAGAAGATAATTAGGGATTTAGAATCCCCACGCCGTAGGCTTCATGAATCATATATTATTTCCTGAGATTGAGGGACACGGGGTATTCGAAAAATCTCATGGGCGTAGAAATCATGTGATTAAGAAAATGATTTCGGATTTATAAAGATGTTTTTCTTTTTAGAATCATTAATGATATTGTTTTGGCCTTTAGGCCTTCCCCTAAATTTATTTTAAATTTTATATACATGTAAGCATGTGTTTTAAGATTGATGATTGAATTAAGAGAATGATTCATGAAAAAATCACTCTCGTATGATGATTTTCATTTACTTATGATATACAATGAAATTGTTTGAATTCATCTTGAAAAGCATGATATGAAATGTCTTTAATAATGTTATATTTGACTTATGATTTTGATTCAAAAAGAGATAGGCTTTTTTATGTTGATGAATGTTGTACATAATCATATAATGAAAAGAGTTGCATGGTTTGTTAAAGATTGAATGACCACCACTTGTTTATTTAAAGGATGAGAACTTTTCCATAGCTTTGACTTATGTTTTCATAACATGAAATATCTTATGTGAATTGCATGTTTAGGTGGTCTGAACTAGGTTTTAGTAAAAAAATCATGCTTAATGTATTATGGATCAGAATTATGACTTGCAAGACTTGGTATGAAGATACCAAAATTGACAATGCAATGACAGACTCAAACAAACATAGAAAATATATTTTCATGACTTACGATTTTAGGATGATATATGTTAAGAAATGGATAAATACTGGGCATAAATAGATGTTAGGTCGTCCCACAAAGAAGGAACGAGTTAACAAAACTATTGCCCAAAACCATGATTTGTCGATGCGGGTATATTATGTTACGCTGGCCTAGTGCCCTGTGGTGTATTAGACTTAGATACTCTAACTCTTGGGGAACACTTAGTTTAGGGACTTTTCCACAGACTGTATGCAGCCCGTGGGGTTTTAAACTTGTAGTTGTGTACCACCTAACTCAGAAGTAACACGAAGATCAGAAATTGCACTGACAGAAAGGTTTTTATGATTATCAAAATGCCCATGTGTTTTGGAAATTTATATCGTATGTGATGTTTTATTATTAGCTTTCCACTATTTTAATTATATTAAAAGATTTATTTTGGGTTTCTATGTATACTAGTACATCTGTATTAACCCTCCCTACCTTTCAGGTTCTGAAGTGCAGTCTAGGGGTCTTGATAAGAAGTAGATTTCTTCAGACAGAAATGTAGGGTTTAGTCAGTGAGCCTTATATATTTCAGAAGGCCAAGTTATTTTCAGACATTTATTATTAGTTATGGTTTTGGTCTACTGGGGACCTTGTCCTAGCTTTTCAGACAGTTATCTTTAGATCATGTAGTAGAGATCTCACAGAATGTTCTAGAAATTGTTTAGTTTTTTTCAGATTATATTTTGTATTATTAAACTAAAATCCATAGTATGACCACATTTTCAAATTAGATTATAATTCCTTATTTCCTCTTTACTATATGAATGGTGTACATAATTACGAAATTAGATAGAGTAGGATGTTCGGTCTTTTATTGTTCGGGATGTTCGTCAGGGCTAGACACTAGTTTAGGTTGTGATAAACTTTGTATTAGAGAACGGTTCATGGTCCCAGGTTATTTTTGCAAAATTACGTTGGGTAGAGTATTGTTTATGGGTGTGTAGCGTGCCACACTTATAAGAAGGAGGCTACTAGGCATTTAGAAAAGTGTTTCCCCTCTTTATGATTTAGTCATGCGTTAGAGTCTGAATTACAATTGTCCCCTAATTAGTGATCTATTGTATTTGAGAAAAAAGTCGTGCCTCCTTGTCTCTCCAACAGTCAGAATACTCTGGATGATGAAGTTCGCCCTACCCATGGGATGCAGACCCGTAATAAAGTGCACACCCCAAAATCAGAGGGATATATCAAATGAAGAATTTAGACAGTCCATTCACATACTTTCTCAGTTTGTAGCCACACAGACTTAACGATTGGAAGATGCTGGGTTTGCATTGGTGATAGTTGAGGCTCCTAGGGTGGGTCAATTCATGAAAATAAACCCACCCATGTTTTCGGACACCAAAGTAGAGGAGGATCAACAGGTGTTTGTGGATGAGATGGAGAAAATCTTCAATGTGATGAATGCACATAAGCTAGAAGGAGTGGAATTGGTAGATTACAAGCTTCAAGAAGTTGTGAACCAGTTGTATAATTAGGGGGAGGATTCTAAAGGTCTGAGTGCTGAGCCCACGATATGGGGCGAGTTCGTGAAAGAATTCATTGATCAGTTCTTTCCCCTTGAGTTGAGAGAGGCCATAGCCGAGGAGTTTCTGAACCTAAAACAAGGAAAAATGAGTGTTAAGGATTACACTCTACAGTTAAACAAAGTAGCTCCTTATGCTCTAGATATGGTTGGTAATATGAGAGCCCGAATGAGAAAATTTGCATTTGACCTTTTGGATAACTTAGTGGTTGAATGTAAGGGGGCTATACTGAACAGGGACATGGACTTCTCTAAGCTATCAGTGCATATGCATCAGGTAGAGGACTAGAAGTAGAGAATCATTGAGTATAATAAGATGGACCAAAAGGCAATAAGAGCTAGAACAGTAGATTAGAACCACAGTCATCCACAGAGCGGTAATTGGGGGAATAGATAGCAAAAGAAGAAGTTTTTGAGTAATGCCCAGTCTGTAGCTAGTGCCCCAGCATCCAAACACCCAGTTGATAGATTAAATTGTAGTTTCGATACTAGTCATAGACCTAGAGGTTAGGACACTCAGCCACAGGGCAGTGTGGCTCAACAGTATTATCTTTTTCCATGGTGTGAGACTTGAGGAGAGCAACACCTAGAAAGGTGTCAGTTAGGCATGCTGGTGTGTAATTCATGTGGATAGTTGGGTAATTTTCAAAGAGTTTTTCCCTCCAATAGGAGGAATATTGGTGGATATAAGTCTTAGGAAAAGTTTACCTCACCACCACCTCCCCAAAAGAGCGCCACCTCAGCTGCCGGGAGTGGTCACAACTAACTGTATGCTTTGTCGAATTGCTAGGAAGCAGATGCCTCGCTTAAAGTAGTCACTGGTATGTTACAAATCATTTCCTGTGATGCTTGTTTATTAGTTGATCCTGGGTGTACCTTATCCTATGTAATCTCTTATGTGGCTGTCAGTTTTGGGTTTGCACACAATGAAATTTTAGAACCTTTCTCTGTTTCCTCGCTGGTGGGTCATTCTATTATGGCTAGGAGAGTGTGTATAAACTATATGGTGATTGATTATGGTCGTGATACCGTGAAGACCTCATAGACTTAGATATGATTGATTTTGATGCTATCCTAGGGATGGACTGGCTTCATTCGTTCAATGCCACATTAAATTGTAGGACCCGAAGAGTCACCTTTTCTTTTCTGAATGAACCCGTGATAGAATGGGAGAGGCATTCTTTAGCATTAGAGGTACATTTATATCTTATCTTAGAGCCCGTAAATTATCTCTAAAGGTTGTTTGTATCAACTTATTCAGGTTAAAGAATCTAATATCGAAAGTCTTCTTCTCCAGTCAGTCCCTATGGTAAATTAGTTTCCAGAAGTCTTTCCAGATGATCTCCCTAGAATATCACCTGATATGGAGATAGATTTTGGTATTGATTTGTTGCCAGATGCCCATCCCATTACTATTATGCCTTATAGAATAGCTCTTGCAGAACTAAAAGAGTTGAAAGAATCGCTAGCAGACCTTCTAGTGAAAGTTTTTATGCGTCCCAATGTTTCTCCCTTGGGTGCACCAATATTCTTCGTGTGAAAGAATGATGGTTCCCTACGTATGTGCATAGATTACCTCCAACTACATAAGGTCACTATTAAAAGTAAATATCCTTTTCTTAGGATGGATGATCTCTTTGACCAACTTCAGTAAGCTAAATGTCTTTCAAAAATAGACCTTCATTTGGGATAACTTCAGTTGGAAGTTAGAGAGTCAGACCTTCTAAAAAAAACCTTCAAATTCCCCTATTCATAATCATAAGGGGGATAATTTAACACCCCACAAAAATTATCCATGTATTAGCTCGTGGTAATATTCTCTTAGAGTTTAGTGGTTAGAATACTATCAAAGAGACTTAGTCTTATTTTTGGATTCCAAAATGAGTAAAGTTTAAAACATATATAATTTCACTCATTTTTACTTTAAATCATATGGTAAATCGAATGTGCTTTCCATTGATATAAGATTCGTCCAAATTCGGTGCCTGGGCAAGAAGTTATGGGTAATTTAAGTCCTAATCGTAAGACACCATCATTTTAGTGCTTGGTGCATCATGGAGTGGGTCTATTTAGAAATTATCAAATTTCAGAGGCATAAAATTATTGTGGCATGTTGCGCTAAAGATTCAGGTCCCAATCAGTGGGACAACGCGATGGCTCCGCACCACGGAGACCTTAAGAATCCTATTCGTCAATTTCTAGTGAGCCACAACGATTGTGGTGCATCGCGCTGGCCCATAAAACTGGGATCCCATTTATATTTTTACTCTGCCTCATTAAGGGCATATTAGGTATTTTTCCACTCCTCTTATGACCTTAAACACTGGATTATACTCCCTAGTGCCCATATTATTAAAATTTTCTTCAGAAATTCACAAGAACACTCTCTAGGGTTTCATACAAGAATCTCAAATAACTCAAGATTCAATCATGGATTTTCAAAAATAATTGGAGATTTGTAATCCCAACACTGTAGGCTTCACAAATCATCTATTATTTCCCGAGATTGAGGTATGCGGGGTTTTCCTGAAATTTCATGGGCATAGAAATAATGATTTTAAGAAAAGGTTTTCGGATTTATGAAGATATTCATGTTTTTAGAAGCATTGATGATATTTTTTTGGCCTTTAGGCCTTTCCCCAAATTGATTTGAAATTCTATATATATCTAAGAATGTGTTTTAAGGTTGATGATTGGATTAAGAGCATTATTGAAGATAAAAATCGCTCTCTTGTGATGATTTTGATTAACATACGATATACTATGAAATCATTTGAATGCATCTTGAAAAGTTGTCATGAAATGCCTTGAATAATGTTATATTTGGATTATAATTTTGATTCCAAAAGCGAGTGGTTTTTTTATATTGATGAGTGCTAAACATAATCATATAATGAAAACAGTTGCATGGTTTGTTAAGTATTGCATGACCACCACTTGTTTATTGGAAGGATGAGAACTTTTTCATAGCTTTGACCTATGTTTCTGGAACATGAAATCTCTTATGTGAATTGCATATTTGGGTCTTCTGAACTATGTTTTAATAAAAGATCATGCTTAATACATTATGGCTCAGAATTACAATTTGCCATTCTTGGTATGACGATACCAAAATAGACAATACCATAATAGTGTAAGACAAACAAAGAAACTAGATTTTCATGACTTAAGATTTCAAGATGATATATGTTTAGAAATGGATAAAAATTAGGCATAAAGAGATTTTAGGTGGTCCCCCAAAGAAGGCATGAGTTTAGATAACTAATTACCCAAAATTGTGATTTCCGGATCAGTTATATTATATTATGCTGTCCTAGTGCCCTATGGTGTATTGGACTCGGATACTTCAACCCTTGCGGCATAGTTGGGTTGGAGGATTCCCTGTTGAGTCAATGGAGGAATCCATATAGCCCACGGGGTTTTACACTTGTAGAGGTGTACCACCTAACTTAAAAGTAATACGAAGATCAGAAATTGCACTGACAGAAAGGTTTTATGATTATCAAAATGCCCATTTATTTTGGAAATTACATCATATGTGAAGTTTTATGACTATCTCTCAACTATTTAATTTATATTAAAAGCTTTATTTCGGATTGCTCTGCATGCCAGTACATCTGTATTGAACCCCCTGCACCCTTACCTTCCATCTTCTGAGGCGCAGCCTAGGGGGCCTGATAAGCATTAGATTTCTTTAGACAGAAGTCAGGGTCTAGTCTATGAGCCTTCTATATTTTCGAAGGCCTAGTTATTTTCAGACATTTTTTATCAGTTATGGTTTTGGTATACTGGGGGCCTTATCCCAGCTTTTTAGACAGTTATCTTTAGATCATGTAGTATATATTTAACAGACTGTTCATGAAGTTGTTTAGTTGTTTTTGGATTTTATTTCATATTATTAAACTAAAATCCATAGTATGACCATGTTTTTGTTTTAGATTATAATTCTGTATTTACTCTTTATTGTTTGAATTTAGTATATGATTACCAGCTTTGATAGTGTAGGATGTTCGGGCTTTCATTGTTTGGGATGTCCATCACGGCTAGGCCCTAGTTCGGATCATGAAAAATCCTGAAAGGTTTTTGGTGTTAGGTCCCAATAAGACACCTCACATGTCATTTCTTCAGGTAATGACTCATCTCCTGAGTTATGATAAGTTGGAGGCTCAGATCACCCTGAGGTAAGTACTCTCTGGAGTTATAACCACTATTAGAAGGAATCATTATCAGTGATGATGACTCATCACCTAGAGTAATTATGACTGTATACCTAAGTAAGGTTCTAGTAACAACGGAGGGAGACAATAAAGTGTCGCCATTCATAATGAGTTGTTACATCCATTCACTGTCAAGCGCAATATTATGGGCACAACAGGTCAACCCGGTTTGAATCTCATGGATTAAAAATGGAAAAGACACCCATAACTGATTTCCTTTATTTTTAAAAGTTGTGACTCCCTCTATTTCCCTATACCAACCATTAAATCCTACAATATACTCTAAATTCATCCCCTACCACTATAATTTACAACAACTCCTCCCAAAAATATATTTGTTTATTGAGAACTAGGGTTCAAGTATGAAAACTTATCAAGGAATCTATGTAAGTCAATAAAGTTTGTGCTTTAATAAGTTTTATCTCATAAGTTGTTACTAAATATGGTAGAAATTACTTATTTCCCTTGATTAACCTTTGTTACTATATTGAAAATTTTGTTCTTAAGAAACATGTTGATTATAAATAAATAAAAATGGGAATAATATGACATTGGTTTTAGGAATTATTTGTAGGATGAATTATAAGTGTGTTATACATATGAAAATCAAGGGGAAGTCTGAGTACCTATTTGTGTAATGAAAATTAAGTTCAACCATTTAAACACCTATGTCACAGGGGCTAAGAGGTCCATAATGACTCGTAGTGTCACCTAATGAGTCGTTACATG
>NW_025880618.1:0-3696 GCF_002878395.1 Capsicum annuum
GTCAGCGCACTAAGCGATAGCAAACTGGCCACAGAGTTTTTTGAATTTCAACTTTCGTATCCTGTATTATGATTTTATGATATGCTATAAATTATAAGGTAGTATTAATTAGTTCTTATTTTCTTAGATGGTTGTAATTGTGTCCAAGTTCAGTGTTGAGATTAAATAAAATTATAAATGAAGGTGTCATTTCAATGGACATATTGGAAGAAAAAGTAGTTTAAGATTATGTAATTATAACTCCATCTTTGACATAGTTTTGGCACAACACAGAAAGAGAAACAAGTGCATGAGCTTAGATTTTTGTTCTTTGTTATATGACTCATCACAATACAATCGATAGGTTATATCTCTAATTTCTAATCTCTAATTTCTAATTTATAATCTCTAATCTCTAATCTCTAATCTTTATCTCTAATTTTTAATCTATAATCTATATCTATATCTATAATCTATAATTTATATCTATATTTATAATATATTAAAAGTGTAAAGATCCTTAGAAATATGTTTCAAATTTTTTATCCTTCATTAAAAATTTATACTTTAGACAAAATTGTCTTTTTTGTAGTATTTCTTCAATTATAATATTTAAAATTAAGGAGTCCTATAAAAAAAAATATCTTTTGAAAACTTGTCCTTATAAAACACAAAAACCAACAACTGCCCTAAAGTTTCAAAAAAAGAAAACACCTTATTTTTTATTTTGAAGGAAAAAACCTAGAAAACACGCTTGTTAAGATTTTTGAGGGAAAAGAATTCTTGTCTGTCCCAAAATAAAACCATAACTGTCCTAAAGTATTGTTTTTTTGTTAAAAAAAAGTTCTTTCCTTTTAAGGAAAATTTTCCTTATAAATTAAAAATTTCATGTTTTTTATAAAATCTAGATAGCTATTAATATTTAGATTTTTTAAGTTTGAACCGCTTTAATTAAACCTCTTGACAGCTTCTCTCAACTCTCTCCCAACCAACAGTTCTGTAAAATTTCTCCCTTCAACCTCTGGCGAAAAATAGTTAGGCGAGTTTCTTTTTTACTTTCAACCGTCGATCAACGTGAAAACTTCTCCGACGACAACAACTTCAAGTTCTTCGGCATCCCATTTCTTTTTTCACAGGTAAAAAATTATGAAGAAATAAAGGAACTTGAGCCAACTACTCTTCTAATATTGAAATGTGGACTGAATAAAATTATAGTTTTTGGCATTTCTTCTTGTTGTTGTCGTACTGTTGATTTGAATTTGTTGGTGATTTTTTGTCACAGTTAATGTTCTTAGTGTGTGTGTATGTGTGATGTGTTGGTGTTGCTGGGTTGATTTATTTTTTGTGTTGGTAAAAATGGTGTTGCAATAGATGAAACATCTGATGTAACAGATGAAATATCTGATGTGACAGTTGAATACATCTGATACAACAGATGAAAGCATCTAAAGCAACAGACAAAAATTTGATGCAACTATGAAATTTGATGCAATAGGTGAACAATCTAATAGATCATTCATCTGTTGCGACAGACGACTCTTCTATTTGGAAGAAATATAAATAATATTGATCCAACAGAAAACTGATTAGTGATCTATTATTATTCTTTCCAACGGTTTACTCTTTATTTTGCAACAGATTAGTGATCTGTTTTTATTCTTCTAATAGTTTAGTCATTTGTTACAACAGGTCAATTATATGTTGCAACAGATAACATACTTGGTGCAACAGATTAGTGATATATTTTATGGTTTCCAACGGATTACTCATCCGTTGCAACAGGTTGGTTATATGTTGCAACAGATAAACTACCTGGTGTAACAGATTAGTGATCTATTTTTATTCTTTCCAATGGTTCACTCATCCATTACAACAGGTCGATTATATGTTGCAATAGATAACATACTGGTGCAATAGATTAGTGAACTATTTTTATGGTTTTCAATGGATTACTCATCCATTGCAATGGGTCTGTTATATATTGCATCAGATAAAATACCTGGTGCAACAGATTAGTGATCTATTTTTATAGTTTTCACGAATTAGTCATTCGATGCAATGGATCGATTATATATTGCATCAGATAAAATATTAGGTGCAACTGATTAGTGATCTATTTTTATGGTTTCCACAGATTACTCATCCATTGCAACAGGTCGGTTATATTTTGCAATAGATAACATACCTGGTGCAACAGATTAGTGGTCTGTTGGAACTATTATAATACTATTATGCATTAATCAATTATAATCTATGTTGTGTTCCTATTAATTTAAGATAATATTGCTCCCAAAAGAAAAGAAATCGAATAAAGTACAAGTAAAGGAACAAGTGCAGTAGCTCGACTACATCCACCACTCTATGTGCTTGCTTTACAAGCGTTATCTCAATCAGGAGCAGAAGATAATGAACACGGAGAGGAAGAATCTTTCAAAATAGATGATCGAAATGGTAATATCACTTCCACCAAAGAGTTGGTCAAAATCTTCATCATTGATTGTTATCCTGTGGGAATGCAGTACGACGGTGTCATAGATTTAACGGGTGATCTCATGGTTAAGTCAGTCATGGGAAAATCTTTCGACGCCTTCAAAAAAATAATTCGATAATAAAAATTGGATTCTTATTTTAGGGAAAGTTGCTTTGGGAAATATCTTGATTTTTTGGAGGACAACAATACTCGTTTCCAGATAAAAAAGGTATAAGATCTTCTCAAGTGCAGGTTTATGTATGAAAACAAAGATGAGATGGATAAGGTATGGATAAATTACTATGGCATGCATGTTTTTTTTTGGTTGAAAGGAGTTTGTCATAGTTACCAGACTAAAATGTTATCCTCCTTCTCCTTCTCAAGTTATACCTACTCTGACTCAAAAAAAACACCTCGCACACCTAATAAAGGCAAAGAAAAGTCGAGTGATGGTGATTACCTGGTGTTCATTGTTGGTCTAAGCATCAAAAACAAAAATTTGATAGAAGCATTGAAAGGTAAAAGACTTCCAAAGAAGCACAAGCAATCATTGTGCTTTGTTTGGTTTGTACATAATATTCTTTGGGCGAGAGACGTTAACAACAACATAAGCCTCAGTTTAATAAATCTCTCTGAGGATATTGAGGCATTTAACAGCCATCCTTGGGGTTATGAAAGTTTCAAAATGATTGTTAAATATTTGTTGACTCCGTTAACACCAAAAACTGTCAACTTATATGGCTTTCCATGGGCCTTCATGGTAAATATTTCTTTTATCATGATATGATTCATCATTTTTTTATTCAATAATATTTTTGATTTATTAGCATTATGTTATAGGCTTGGGCATTTGAAGTCATTCCTTATTTAAGATAACAAGTGAACTACCAGAAATATATTTCCTGTCCAAGAATTATGAGATGGTTATCGGCCAAAATCGATAAAAATGCAAAATTTCTTGATCTTTTCAATCCCCCCAAGGAAGCAGTAAGTCCAATTCTAATCAAGTTTTTGTTTTAATTAATGATTAAATGATTTCATCATCATTATTAATATATGTACCAATTTATTTTAGATTGTCCATCCGTGGCTTGTTCCGAACAACCGAGAGTTGAAGATGTCATTTTTTCTTACTTTACGGTCTGTACAAACTTTATCGGACCCTAAGGTCGTTGATGGAATAAAAATGGAATTGTTTGGAGCAACAACCATCACAAGAAAAATAATTTTGGAGGGTGGGGCTAATG
>NW_025880618.1:3796-18114 GCF_002878395.1 Capsicum annuum
TTGTTCCGAACAACCGAGAGTTGAAGATGTCATTTTTTCTTACTTTACGGTCTGTACAAACTTTATCGGACCCTAAGGTCGTTGATGGAATAAAAATGGAATTGTTTGGAGCAACAGCCATCATAAGAAAAATAATTTTGGAGGGTGGGGCTAATGATGCTCCTCTTACAGTTTTTGAAACAACAAGCCATTATGATTATGCTCAGAATAGTTGTACAGATTTTTCTTCAGATTTTGCCATTTCTAGTAAATGTTCTGCATGCAAATGTCAAGACTGCAAGGCGAAACACAATGGAGTGATTAATGCTATTAATGCACTAACTGCTTCTGTAGAGGAAATGACATCTAAGAGGGGTCTCATGCCATCAAAGAGGATTTCATATCTAGACACTCCACTAGAGATCAAGGCATCTAAGAGGAGAAGGAAAGACACTTCCAAGGCATTATTAAGCATAAAAAAAATTAAGATTGCAATGCCTCTGTCTTTGTCTTGCACTGATGTTCAGTGTGCAAAGGCCACCGGAGAGCAGCATGAGCTGAAGAAAGTGAATGTACATCATCTGTTCCAAAAAACAAATAGGCACATATCTATTTTAACAGATGATACATCTTCTGAAAATTATCAAACTGATATATATATATCTGTTGCAACTATTGTCTAACCTGTTGTATCAGATTTATTATCTTTTTTAACAGATGAGTCTTATTTTACAACAGATGGCTCATCTGTTCGAAATTATCATACTGCTCTGATTTACCTGTTCGAATTTGTCCCAACAGATAATTCATCTGTTGCAATATAAGACTCATCTGTTGTTACAGATGGACAATCTGTTGTATATCTCCTCTTAGCATTGATAATTTTGGCTTTCCAGGTGGATGTCATAGTAGAAGCTACTGCTAAAGAGAATAATATCACAGTTGACAATCCATCAACTGCTTCCATAGAAGAAGAAAAAATGGAGCCTATTAATTTGGGAGAATGGAAGAATTACTCGTTTGAAGGGTTTAACATCTTGGACGAGGCTCCAAAAAATCTAAAATAGTTGATCAACGACTATTCAGAATAGATTACCGATGGGCTATTAAAGCATCATGCCGACAGGTACATAAATCAATTTTATAGATATTGATTTATACAATTCTTGTTGTATGAACCTGACATTAACACATTTAAATCATCATGCAGAAAACAAAATGACAAGCGCTACAAAGTAAACGAATTGAGTCTTGGTTTTGATATGTTCGACTTTGTTGTTGCACATCCCGAAATGAAGGATGTCACAATTCTAATCTTCTTGGAATGATGGGATTTAAATGCCATACATATTGTTATTAATTAATACTTTATTTAATTACATCTGCGTATTAATTTTTTTCGTCACATAATCTAAAATGTTTGATAATATATGCAGCACATCGATGTCATTTTTTACTACCTCTAAACAAAGGCCAAGTTGCAGACACAAGAACAATACAGATACATTACAGACAATTGTTTGTACAAAGTTTAATCAATGATTCCTACGATAGGTATTGTCAACAACAACTGAAATTTTCCCGAAATGAGGAATGCTTAATCAATATCATCAAAGGCTTTAGCATTCTGTCTGGCTTACCTTAGTATTTGATTGATGAAGTGTACATCTCAATCAATTATGGTGATGAATTCCATTTGGTATTGACTATCGTCATTCTAAAAGAGAGGCGCATCTGAGTTTATGACTCGATGTCGAGAAGAAGACATTCCAGGTCATTGTCTGAGATGCAAAAACTGGTCAAAATATTGCCTACTTACCTTGATATGAGTGGATTTTTGGACCAAAAGGTTCGTACTGATTTGTCGACGATTGAAGCATACCGGGATAAAATGGCTAATCCATTTGATATACAATATGTTGAAGGAATTTCTCAATAAACCATTGGTAGCCTGTAAATTTAAGTGTCATGATTTAGTTTTATTTCATAAATTTCACAACGCTTGCATGAACTGCAAGATATGGATTATCTATTTTTTTATAATGCAGGGATTGTGGTCCTTTTGTTGGCGGCTACGCTGAGCATTTGAATGATAGATTACAAGTACCAAATGATGGACTTGATGCCGGATTACTCCACAAAAGTTATGCTGCTCTTTTATGGAAATATGGAGAGACAAAAGATCAGAAGCAGTACACAACCGACGTTAAAGATCCACGATGACCAAAGTCAAATTTCATAGCACCGAATGAAGAACAACTTGTCCATATTGATTAGATATTTATAGCTTGACTCCGTCAATGTAATAACCTATCACAATGGATAATACATCTGCTACAACAAAAGATATATCTTAACAGAAAAATTTAGACATATGTTGCAACATGAGATGCAACACGTAGGTCATCTGTTGGAAATGATATAACAGGTCTTCCTACCTTTTTTATTTGCTCCAACAGATTATCGATCAGTTGTAATAGATAGATTATATGTTCTAATATATCGTATATCTGTTGCAACAGACAGACTGGGAATATCTGCATAACGCAATAGATAACCAACCTATTCTAATAGATAATCAATCTATCACAATAGGTACTACATCTGTTACTACAGATATAAAATCTATTACATTATAAAAATTTAACTTGGCCAGACATAAAAATTATTGCCACTAGATGTAAAGTGAATTGGCTTGAAATGAAAATTTATTATCGTGTTCTTCTCTGTCTTTGTACATGTTCTTTTTATACTCGGTCTCTAACAATTTAGTTAGTACCCCATATGCCCAGACCCATTGCATCTTTCCCACAACGGTGTCACACACACCGGTCATTTATGTGCCGATCAGCAAACACTCGATGTATGCAAGAGAGTACGGCCCGCATGCTACACCGGTTGTATTTCTTGGGAGATGGATGTTCTTATTTTGACCTTTAAAATCCCATGTTTCCTTCGCTAAGACTTCAGCCAATAAATGATCCATCAGCTTAATCTGCGTCAATAACTTGGGCAACAACTTCAAAAGTGGCTGCATGTGGGTTAAAAATATCTTCTCACTGAAGACAAGTAAGTTGCTGTCATAAACCTTAATCTTTCCCTCGTATAGTAGTATCTCAACAGTGAGAAAATGTGTGACATCCACATTCATGACTGAAAGGATTCTCTTTGCCTTGGTCCAGCTCTTGCCGTGTGGATATGGCCTCTTATCTCTAACATATTTAATTGTTTCTTCATCCCATTAGAATATAGAAACTAACTGATCAAATTCTGGGCCACAGATATCAGCTATATTATAGAGATTAGCGTACCTATCCTTGAAATTATTATAGAAGTTGAGGTCCATTATCTTATCAGTAGTATCAAAAATATTTGGGTATGCTAATTGCCTGCCCCTCATGAGGCAGAGAATTTCATCAACATACTATGGTATAAGAAGATAATTTTTAAATAGGTTAGTAATTGTAAAGAATAAAAATACAGTGGAAAGAATATGATGCAGAGGATTCTATGAATCAGTTCACAGATTACCCAGCCAACGCAACTTATGCAACAAATGTGTATTATGTTGCAACAGAATACCAAGTTGTTGCAACAGATTACACATCTGCTGCGTAGATTCTTCTTCATGGAGTAGATCTAAAGGCTAGGTTAGCAAAAGTAAACATACATTGTCCTCGTACCACATGCTCATATTTGTCATATTTGAGAAGTCTTTGGCAGCAAATGAATGTATGGTGTATTCTTTTAAACCTTCATCTTCATGAATTCTTCCAATTCCTTCTTATTCTCCTTGCCAAGCGCCGCGAATATGTCCATCTTCTTCGACGGCCCCTGAACTTCGACAACTCTTGGAGAGGGGGGAGTTGTAATTTTTGCTGATTTCAAAATAGAGAAAATTTGTCTAATTTTTATTCTCTTCCTCCTAACATCTACTGTAGGAGTACATGGGTCCCTCACCTCATTGGATGGTATGACACCCCTTCTAGATTTCAACTCCTTGGTTGGTTCAATAATAGCCTCTAGCTTTTTAAGGAGTTTATCCTCTCTATCCTTGCACATTTTGCATTTGCAATGAGAATATGAAGGGTGAGGAAGGGTGACAGGGACCACTGTAAGGATGGGTGGGACCGGTGTAAGGGTGAGAGAGAGGACCTGTGCAAGGGGTGTTTTCAAAAGTATTTATTTTTTGCTGAGCACCAACATATTCATATTCACGACTGGCAGCAGCAAAAACATCAGGATGGTTGCCACTATCACAAACAACTACACTAGCAACACCCCCAGAAGAAGTACCCGGATCTATTGCAGTTTGAGGTTGGTCGTGAGGTGCTTCAACATTAGGCTGACCTTGCCTAACTGCTTTTCTAATTGATGTTGCTCCAGCCAATTTTTTCTTTATTAAATCCACCATTGGGTCTTGTTTTCTATCAACAAGACCTAGAGTAAGAAAAAAAGTCATCCCCAGCTCATCAATGGTAGGGACGATCCAAGGATGCACAACCTATAAAAAAATATAAGAGGAATTTAAATCATATAATAATAATTTATAGTCAGTTGGGTTACATAGGGCTCGGGTTACATGAATGTTAACACAACCAACTTATGCAACAGACGATCTAGTTACCACAATAGTTGATCTGTATGTTGAAACAGATTGATAATATCTTGCATCAGATAACCTATCTATTACATAATTTGTTGCACCAGTTAACCTAGGGTTCAGAGAACCAGAGCAACAGATGGTTAATATGTTGTGAAATATGAATCATCTATCATAAAATATTACCATCTGTTGCACCAGTTACAGTTGACGGGTAATCTGTTGCAATAGACGACCCATCTGTCGCAACAAATGGAACATCTGTTTCAATATCATTATTTGAGGCAAATTATTTTAGCTAAAAGAAGAAATACTGCATCATCCAAAGGGTTAAAGTCAGCCTCCTTAATATTTTTTTTGCTGCTCTCTGCTGCAGCCAACTACCTACGGATCCTTAGATGAGAAACCTTATCCGGGTAATCCTTGAAATGCTTTCGGGAGGGGGGAATGGCTTCATATGCCTAAGCCTAAAAATTGTAAATAGGAAGCAAGCAAAAAAAACAAAAGTCATAACTATATTTAATATAAATTAATGAATGAGTAAAAATAGTGATCAATTTTACCATGAAAGCCCAAGAAAAGCCGTATAATGTGGTCGTCTTTGGCTTTAGCTTTTTCAGTAAATATTTAACAGTCAAGTAGTAGCTGTCGTATCTCCAGGGATAATCGTTAAATTTTCCAAAACATCAGCAAGCACCAACAAATCATGTTTTATGACTTTCCTGACGTCTTTTGCCAATAAAACGGAATGGACAAACCAAATTAAGCACAATTTCTCCCTGTAGTGCTTTGGTATGTCTTTATTTTTTAGATCCGTCATCAAATCCTTCACTCTGTAGCTAGGTCCAACAATTCCCAACAACCTATATTTTTTTACCATGCATTTGTTGGACCCTTTCTGGGGTGTTTACTTGATGAGAGGTTCTTCTGGATGATCGCATCTCAAGTCCATCACTATGGTAAACTCTTTTAATCCAAAACAAACTGGCATGCCACAGTAGTTGATCCTGACTTCATCTATATTTTTCCGCCCTTCTTTGGACACCCATCATTCCCCGTATACTTGATCCTGTACTTGAGGAGGCCATATACTATGATCATTGGGAAACGGAGAGGGCAGGCCCCAGATAACTTAAGAAAGTATGCAAAGCAGCTCTTCTTAAAAAGTCCATCTATGTTTTATTTCTTTATAATACTCTTAAGTTCGTTAAAAGGTTTCCCCAACTGACATTTAAGTACAACATCATGAAATACTGCCTTAGGGTTATTCATCAGCATCGCAACTCAAAACCCATCGATACTAACAGTTTTGACAAAATCATGCTGGGATTTTGATGTTATTTCACTCCCCAATGGTGAGAAGGAGTTATCACTTTCCTCAGCTTCATTTTGCCCTGACTGATATTGTTCTGGAAGTTCCTCCAAATCTATCTGTATTCTCGCTTTTTTTTTGTGGGTGTTTAGAAGTTGATCCACTTGCAATTTCTTTTCTTTTGGGAGACATCTTTTAACTACAAATAATAGAAAATAAAAAATACATTGCATTTGATGTTTGCATAATTTTTTAAAGAAAGATAAGACAAATTTCAATAAATTATTCTACGCCACATAATAAAAAAAATATTTCAACGGACAACCCATTAGTTGGAAAAGATGGAAAATATTTCAACGGATAACCTATCAGTTGGAATAGATGGGGAATCTGTTTAAAGACCTATTTAATATCTCCCAATAGATCTTCCACCCATTGCAATATATGGACCACCACCACCACAACCAATGCCACCAATACCACCACCAATGCCAACACTAAGACCACCAACATCACCGCCAAAAAACACAAATACCAATACCTCCAACAACAGCCACCAACACCACCATAAACACTATCCAACAATACCACGACAGTCAACAAAATGCTGAGAGAAGAACTAGGCTTTTCTCGGGTGCTTCCTACTTTTTTAGCATCAAAACTCAAAATTGTTAACCTATTCTCGAAGATAATACAACTAAAAGTCTTCTTTTTCATCATTAACTAAAAAACCCTATTTTTTAGAATAGAGAACAAATGTAGAACTCTTCTCGAACTTTATTACCTGCGAAGACAGAGAAAATGACAGATACAAGCGGGAATAAAGTCTAAAAAAACTATATGTGGTAGTAAATGAGAAGAAAATCGACCTGATTTGAAGGGTTGAGCAAAATGTTGAGTAGTTATTGTTTGTATTATTGAGAGAGAGAAGAGAGATAACTTCAGATTTAAAATGAAACATTTTTCACGCAAATGGATGATTTGTATGGGTTGATTTGTAATTTTGGAAAGGAATGACAAGTTTTAAAATTGCTAATTTGGTCCGAATTGATCTTAATTAGTTTTAAAAATTTAAAAATATACAATTTTTAAAACATTGAGTTGATGAGAACTCACTTCAACTCAAAGTGATCGATTGACGACTCAGATCGGGATAAACGCAATACCAACACTATGCAATTACAAAGACTCAATTGGATTTGTAGCTGACCCTGTGAGCTCATTCATTCATCTCTAGTTCCACGTAAATCAACTTAGGTACTATCACTATCCTAAATTTGAGTTGATGAGAACTTATTTCAACTAAGAGTGATCGATCGACGACTTGGGTTGGGATGAACGCAATACCAATGCCATGTAATTACAAAGGCTCAATTGAATTTGTAGTTGACCCTGTGAGCTCATTCATTCATCCCTAGTTCCACCTAATTCAACTTAGCCACTATCATTATCCTAATATTTAGTTGATGAGAACTCATTTTAACTCAGAGTGATCAATCGATGACTCAGGTCGGGATGAACGCAATACCAACGCTATGCAATTACAAAGACTCGATTGGATTTGTAGTTGACCTTGTGAGCTCATTCATTCACTCCTAGTTCCACATAAATCAACTTAGGTACTATCACTATCCTAAAATTGAGTTGATGAGAACTCATTTCAACTCAGAGTGATCAATCGACGACTCGGATCGGGATGAATGCAATACCAATGCCATGCAATTGCAAAGACATGATTGGATTTGTAGTTGACCCTGTGAGCTCATTCATTCATCCCTAGTTCCACCTAAATCAACTTAGGTACTATCATTATCCTAAAATTAAGTCGATAAGAACTCATTCAACTCACAGTGATCAATCGACGACTCGGGTTGGGATAAATACAATACCAACACCATGCAATTGGAAAGACTCGATTTGATTTGTAGTTGACCCTGTGAGCTCATTCATTCATCCCTAGTTTCACCTAAATAAACTTAGGTACTATCAATATCCTAACATTGAGTTGATGAGAAATCATTTCAACTTAGAGTGATCGATCGATGGCTCAGGTCAGGATAAATGCAATACCAGTGCCATGCAATTGCAAAGACTCAATTAGATTTGTATTTAACCCTGTAAGCTTATTTGTTCATCCCTAGTTCCATCGAAATCAGCTTAGGTACTATCACTATCCTAATATTAAGTTGATGAGAGATTATTTCAACTTAGAGTGATCGATCGATGACTCGAGTCGGGATGAACGCAATACAAATATTATACAATTAAAAAGGCTCGATTAGATTTGTAGTTGACCTTGTGAGCTCATTCATTCATCCCTAGTTACACCTAAATCAACTTAGGTACTATCACTATCCTAACATTGAGTTGATGAAGACTCATTTCAACTTAGAGTGATCGATCGATGACTTGAGTTGGGATGAATTCAATACCAACGCCATGCGATTGGAAAGACTCGATCAGATTTATAGTTGACCCTGTGAGCTCATTCATTCTTCTCTAGTTCCACATAATTCAAATTAGCTACTATCATTATGCTAATATTTAGTTGATGAGAACTCATTTCAACACATATTGATCGATCAACGACTCAGGTCGGGATGAAGCAATACCAATGACATGTAATTACAAAGACTCAATTGGATTTATAATTGACACTATGAGATCATTCATTCTTCCCTAGTTCAACCTAAATCAAATAAGGTACTATCACTAACTTAACATTGAGTTTATGAGAACTCATTTCAACACAGAGTGATCAATCGATGACTCGGGTCGGGATGAACGTAATACCAACCCCATGCAATTACAAAGACTCGATTGGATTTATAATTGACTCTGTGAGCTTATTCATTCATCCATAGTTCCACCTAAATCAATTTAGGTACTATAACTATCCTAACATTGAGTTGATGAGAACTCATTTTAACTCAGAGTGATTGATGATGACTCGAGTGGGGATGAACGTAATACCAATGCCATGCAATTGCAAAGACTCGATTGGATATGAAGTTGACCCTGTGAGCTCATTCATTCAATCATAGTTCCACCTAAATAAACTTAGGTACTATCACTATCCTAACATTGATTTGATGAGAACTTATTTCAACTTAGATTGATCGATCGATGACTCAGATCGGGATAAACGTAATACTAATGCCATACAATTGCAAAGACTCGATTAGATTTGTAATTGAACCTGTGAGGCCATTTATTTATCCATAGTTCCACCTTAATCAACTTAGGTACTATCACTAACCTAAGATTGAGTTGATGAGAACTCATTTTCACTCAGAGTGATCTATCGACGACCTGAGTCGGGATAAATACAATACCAATGCCATATAATTGCAAAGACTCAATTGGATTGTAGTTGACCCTATGAGCTCATTCATTTATGCTTAGTTCCACCTAAATCAACTTAGGTACTATCACTATCCTAAAATTGAGTTGATAAGAATTAATTTCAACTTAGAGAAATCGATCGACTACTCAGGTCAGAATTAACGCAATACCAATGCCATGCAATTGTAAATACTTGATTGGATTTGTAGTTGACCCTGTGAGCTCATTAATTTATCCCCAGTTCCACATAAATCAACTTAGGAACTATCACCATCCTAACATTGAGTTGATGAGAACTCATTTCAACTTAGAGTGATCGATCAATGACTTAGGTTGGGATAAATCTAATAGCAACACTATGTAATTGCAAAGACTCGATTGAATTTGTAGTTGAACCTGTGAGCTCATTCATTCATCCATATTTCTACCTAAATCTACTTAGGTACTATCACTATCTTAACATTGAGTTGATGAGAACTCTTTTCAACTTAGAGTGATCGATCAACGACTCAGGTCGGGATAAATATAATACCAATGCCATGCAATTGCAAAGATTCAATTAGATTTATAGTTGACCTTGTGAGATCATTCAATCATCCCTAGTTACACCTAAATAAACTTAGGTACTATCACTATCTTAACATTGAGTTGATAAGAATTCATTTTAACTCAGAGTGACCGATCGATAACTCGGGTTGGGATGAACACAATACCAATGCCATGCAATTTCAAAGACTTAATTGGATTTGTAATTGACTCTGTGAGCTCATTCATTCATCCCTAGTTCCACCTAAATTAATTGCAATGAAATCTGTTGCACCAAATGACTGAGATATTAAAAATTTTCAAATAGATATTCATATCTGTTGCAATAGATGACATATCTAATTTAATTATCAATTTGATATTTGCATCTGTTGTGACAGATGACTGAGTTGTTGGAAATTTTTAAACAAATATTATATCTATTGTAACAGATGACATATCTATTCTAATTATCATATAGACATCTGCATCTGTTGTGACAGATGACTGAGCTATTGGAAATTTTCAAATAGATATTTATATCTGTTGTAATAGATGACTTATTTGATTTAATTAATTATCAAATGGATATTTTCATCTGTTGTCACAGATGACTGAGCTGTTGGAATTTTTAAACATATGTTGATATCTGTTGTAATAGATGACTGAGATGTTTGGATTTCTAAACAGATATTTATATATGTTGTAACAAATGACATATCTATTTGAAATTTTTTTTTCTCTTTTAATTTTAAAGCAAGCTTCTGTCCGAGTAGATAATATCAAGTAGTACTTACTACTAAAGGCGGTAAAAAATGTTTCTTGGATATCTTAAAAGTGAGATCATTGGGCAGTCCTGTCTTGTCTTTTCAATGTCACTAGTCTTAGTTTTCCTCGTGCCCCTCAAATTAATAATAAAATTAATGAATATTGAAAAACCCCATGTCTACATACACAATACATCAATAAAAATTATCTCATCTCTCTTCCTTCAGCTGCAGTTTATTTTATTCAACTTTTATTTTTTTCTTTCTCTCCTCTTTAGGGTTATCGTAGCCTTTTTTCTCTCTTTTCTTTTCTCTTCTCACAAAGATCCTTTCAGATCTAAACCAATCCATATCTTTCCTTCACTAAAATTACTATTTTAATCCCCCTTTTGACATTAAGGTATGGTTCATTATTTCTTTTTTATTCTCGTCTTCTTCTTTGCAAGTTATTTACATCTATTTTTTATTTAATTACTATTTACCCATATCATATTTCTTAAAATAATTTGAAGGAACTTTTAAGTGTTGAATAAACAAACCAAGAATATTTATTACAATATGCGAAAAAATCATCTGTTGGAAGAAGTTTAAAAGCCTTGTTGGTAGTATTATTTTTTTATATGTATTTTATTTGTTTCTTTATTGTTGATACAGTTATTAATGTTGGTGGTGGGTTGGCGTTGTTGGGACTTGTAGTGTTGTGTTGTTGATAGTTCTAGAACAAAGGATGTTGCTTCTTTGTTGTTGATGATATTGTTAGAACAAATGTTGTTGTTGATGTTTTTTATTTGTAGTTTATGTTGTTATTGATGTTGCAACAGATAGAGAAACTGTTGGAACAAATCAAACCATCAGAAAGGCTCGTTTGATGTATTCCAACAGACTCCACATCTGTTGCAATAACTCCACATTTATTATAATAGACTCCACATCTATTACAACAGACTCCACATCTAATGCAACAGACTCTATATCTGTTGCAACAGATGGATTATGTTCTTTTTGTGACATCAATTTTTTCCTCTTCTTTGTACATATAAGGAATTAATAGTTGATCAACTTTTGTTGGACCATCACAAGAGGCTGTAGTAAAGATGGGTTCGGAGAAATAAGTTACGTGCAGATGAAACCACTTCATATGTGGGAGGTATATATTACTGATAATGTTATCATGGAAACACACATAGAGTGCACCTGATTTTGTGAATGTTATTTTTACTGATTAGTCATAGATTATTCAAACAAGATGTCTGCAATTTTACAATTAAGTTTGGTAGGTTCGAATAGATAAGGCTGAGGGACCATGAATATGGTTCTGATACCCTGTTAAGATTTAATATCAGTTGTTGCTCATGTTTATGTATCAAGCATTGTGAAGGGATTTAGTTTTGTTGTCATTGTGAAGAGATTCAATAGCGATTGGACTAACGTTTAGGGTGCATTAGACCTTTAGAGGGCCTTCAAAGCTTAGCACTACATCTAACAAGAATGAAAAACCAATATAGTTATTTCCCTAGCCCAAATTTATATGGTTGAGTTACTAGGGGTGATGATTATACACCAAAAGGTGCGGTAGTAGAATGCCTTCTAGGGAAAATGGGTGGTTCATGGAAGACTATATCATCTGAGAGCTAATTGAAGAAGAGAAATAGGGTTGAAAGCAACTTCTAGCAAATCTGACCGATGGAATTATCTTAAAAGATGTGAAATATGAATCAAGTGCAAATATGAAAGTGTATCCGGTAATGTAATTTCATCTGTTGTCTCTCTGAAAGAAAAATAATATAGATGGACACTTTGCTAGGGATCTGCGTGGTCAGGATTATCACCTAGATAGAAAATAGGAAAATACCAACAAAGTATCCTCACGGGCATCGAGGGTTAAAATGATGTACAACAAGTCTAGAAAAATTACGCCAACAACAACTGTAATTAAAATAAGGAATCTAAGTGAAGGTGACAATTTTTGAATTTTAAATTTTATCCCATTCCTTTTTGTTTGTGTTTTCGATCAGGTCTACTGTCATTGACCTGATCGGTACCACAAATGAAATTGAAAGAAAAATTGAGTATCATTGCTTCCTTAACAATATGGTTATAATTTATTGTGTTTTCTTGCCTTAGCATGCTTTCAACATTCCTTGGAGAAAATCAGATGTTTGTTGTAGTATGTGAATCCCGATAATTTTCAAGCTTGCCTCCAACTTGCTGATTCTGTATTCAAGCTGGTCGTTGCTGTCTTCAAAATTGGTCAAGATTTCCTCATCTCTTATGAGCTCTATCAAGGATCCACCTTCAAAGTTGTGGAATTTTAGGTGCCCTCCAGAACACTTTCTTCAGAAGCCTTAAAGGATACATGGAGGGTTGTTGTATTTGTTTTAGGTCAAAATGTGTTGATGCATATTAAAGATGTGGTCCCAACAGTTGAACAACACACTTTTATCGAGTGTTTCTCAATGTATCTTGCTTAACTAATTTGATAAATTAATAAGCATGGAGTTACGTAGCGTATGATCTAAATCAACTCTACTAAGCCTATCAAACGTTACATAACTCCAGGCTCATTACCCTATAAAAAATATGACTGAGTTAGTGCACAAATCAAACGAGCTCAATCTCTTAGCCTTTCTATTAATCGCTATTCTCCAATATAGATGACAAGATATCTGCTATGAAAAAGTCTACACCGTCACCAGCATACTTGCCGGGGAGCAATTCTTCAGAAGGCATCAACAGTACTCCCTCTATATTAAGTGATATTGAGAGATTCCTTATCATGACTTCCCAAGACTTTTGCTACGGCAAGAATTTCTACTGATGACAAGATAACCACTATGTAAAAGTCTACACCAGATGGACACTTATGTTGGATTCATAATCGGGGTTCTATCCATTGTCATCTGGTGTAGACTTTCGCATGGCGGATATCTTGTCATCAACAAAACTTCTTTCCGTAGTGAAAGTCTTGGAAAGTCATAACTAGGAATCTCTCAATATCACTTAATATTGAGAGATTACTGTTGATGCCTTCTGAAGAATTGCTTCCTGGCAAGCATGTCTAGCAATGGTGTAGACTTTTATATTGAAGATATCTTGTCATCTATATTAGAGAAGAGTGATCAACAGAAAGGCTGACAGATTGAGCTTGTTTGATTTGTGCACTAACTCAGTCATATTTTTTAATAGGGTAATGAGCTTAGAGTTACGTAACGTTTGATAGGCTTGGTAGAGTCGGTTTAGACCATACTCTACGTAACTCCTTGCTTATTAATTTATCAAATTAGTTGAGCAATATGCATTGAGAAACGCTCCATAAAAGTGTGTTGTTCAACTGTTGGGACCACATCTTCAACGTGCATCAATACATTTTGACCTAAAACAAACACAGTGACCTTCCATGCATCATTTAAGGCTTTTGAAGAAAGTGTTCTGAAGGTCACCTAAAATGCCACAACTTTGAAGGTGTTGTCCCTGATCGAGCTCATAAGAGATGAAGAACTCTTGGCCAACTTTGAAGACGGCAACGACTAGTTTGAATACAGAATCAACAAGCTGGAGGCAAGCTTAAAAATTATTGGGATTCACATACTACAACAAACATCTGATCTTCTCTGAGGAATATTGAAAGCATACTAAGGCAAGAAAACATAATCAATTATAACCATATTGCTAAGGAAGCAATGATACTCAATTTGCCTTTCAATCTCGTTTGTGGTTCCAATCAGGTCAACGGCAGTGGACCTGATCGAAAACAGAAACAAGAAGGCATGGGATGAAATTTAAAATT
>NW_025880618.1:21114-33075 GCF_002878395.1 Capsicum annuum
AAATAATCTCTCATCAACTTAATATTAGGATAGTGATAGTACCTAAGTTGATTTCGATGGAACTAGGGATGAACAAATAAGCTTACAGGGTTAAATACAAATCTAATTGAGTCTTTGCAATTGCATGGCATTGGTATTGCATTTACCCCGACCTGAGCCATCGATCGATCACTCTAAGTTAAAATGAGTTCTCATCAACTAAATGTTAGGATATTGATAGTACCTAAGTTTATTTAGGTGGAACTAGGGATGAATGAATGAGCTCACAAGGTCAACTACAAATCAAATTAAGTCTTTGCAATTACATGGCGTTGGTATTGCATTCATCCCAACTCGAGTCGTCGATTGATCACTGTGAGTTGAATGAGTTCTTATCAATTCAATTTTAGGATAATGATAGTACCTAAGTTGATTTAGGTGGAACTAGGGATAAATGAATGAGCTCACAGGGTCAACTACAAATCCAATCATGTCTTTGCAATTGCATGGTATTGGTATTGCATTCATCCCGATCCGAGTCGTCGATTGATCACTCTGAGTTGAAATGAGTTCTTATCAACTCAATTTTAGGATAGTGATAGTACCTAAGTTTATTTATGTGGAACTAAGAATGAATGAATGAGCTCACAGGGTCAACTACAAATCCAATCGAGCCTTTGTAATTGCATAGAGTTGGTATTGCGTTCATCCCAACTTGAGTCATCGATCGATCACTCTGAGTTGAAATGAGTTCTCATCAACTAAATATTAGGATAATGATAGTGGCTAAGTTGAATTAGGTGGAACTAGGGATGAATGAATGAGCTCACAGGGTCAACTACAAATTCAATTGAGCCTTTGTAATTACATGGCATTGGTTTTGCGTTCATCTCGACCCAAGTTGTCGATCGATCACTCTTATTTGAAATAAGTTCTCATCAACTCAATTTTAGGATAGTGATAGTACCTAAGTTGATTTACATGGAACTAGGGATGAATGAATGAGCTCACAGGGTCAGCTACAAATCCAATCGAGTCTTTGCAATTGCATAGCGTTGGTATTGCGTTCATCCCGATCTGAGTCGTCAATCGATCACTTTGAGTTGAAATGAGTTCTCATCAACTCAATGTTTTAAAAATTATATATTTTTAAATTTTTAAAATTAATTAAGATCAATTCGGACCAAATTAGCAATTTTAAAACTTGTCATTCCTTTCCAAAATTACAAATCAACCCATACAAATCATCCATTTGCGTGAAAAATGTTTCATTTTAAATCTGAAGTTATCTCTCTTCTCTCTCTCAACAATACAAATAATAACTACTCAAAATTTTGCTCAACCCTTCAAATCAGGTCGATTTTCTTCCCATTTACTACCACATATAGTTTTTTTAGACTTTATTCCCGCTTGTATCTGTCATTTTCTCTGTCTTCACAGGTAATAGAGTTCGAGAAGAGTTCTACATTTGTTCTCTATTCTAAAAAATAGGGCTTTTTAGTTAATGATGAAAAAGAAGACTTTTAGTTGTATTATCTTCGAGAATGGGTTAACAATTTTGAGTTTTGATGCTAAAAAAGTAGGAACCACCCGAGAAAAGCCTAGTTCTTCTCTCAGCATTTTGTTGACTGTCGTGGTATTGTTGGATAGTGTTTATGGTGGTGTTGGTGGCTGTTGTTGGAGGTATTGGTATTTGTGATTTTTGGCGGTGGTGTCGGTGGTCTTGGTGTTGGCATTGGTGGTGGTCTTGGTGGCATTGGTTGTGGTGGTGGTGGTCCATATATTGCAACGGGTGGAAGATCTATTGGGAGATATTAAATAGGTCTTTAAACAGATTCCCCATGTGTTCCAACTGATAGGTTATCCGTTGAAATATTTTCCATCTGTTCCAACTGATGGGTTGTCCATTGAAATATTTTTTTTATTATGTGGCGTAGAATAATTTATTAAAATTTGTCTTACCTTTCTTTAAAAAATTATGCAAACATCAAATGCAATGTATTTTTTATTTTCTATTGTTTGTAGTTAAAAGATATCTCCCAAAAGAAAAGAAATTGCAAGTGGATCAACTTCTAACCACCCACCAAAAAAAGGCTAGACTACAAATAGATTTGGAGAAACTTCTAGAACAATATCAGTCAGGGCAAAATGAAGCTGAGGAAAGTGATAACTCCTTATCACTATTGGGGCGTGAAATAACATCAAAATCCCAGCATGATTTTGTCAAAACTGTTAGTATCGATGGGTTTCGAGTTGCGATGCTAATGAATAACCCTAAGGCAGTATTTCATGATGTTGTACTTAAATGTCAGTTGGGGAAACCTTTTAACGAACTTAAGAGTATTATAAAGAAATAAAACATAGATGGACTTTTTAAGAAGAGCTGCTTTGCATACTTTCTTGAGTTGTCTGGGGCCTGCCCTCTCCGTTTCCCAATGATAATAGTATATGGCCTCCTCAAGTACAGGATCAAGTATACGGGGAATGATGGGTGTCCAAAGGAGGGCGGAAAAAGATGGATGAAGTCAGGATCAACTACTGTGGCATGCCAGTTTGTTTTGGATTGAAAGAGTTTGCCATAGTGACGGACTTGAGATGCGATCATCCAGAAGAACCTCTCATCAAGTAAACACCCTACAAAGGGTCCAACAAACGCATGGTAAAAAAAGATAGGTTGTTGGGCATTGTTGGACCTAGCTACAGAGTGAAGGATTTGATGACGGATCTAAAAAATAAAGACATACCAAAGCACTACAGGGAGAAATTGTGCTTAATTTGGTTTGTCCATTCCGTTTTATTGGCAAAAGACGTCAGGAAAGTCATAAAACATGATTTGTTAGCGCTTGCTGATGTTTTGGAAAATTTAACGATTATCCCTGGAGATACGACAGCTACTACTTGACTGTTAAATATTTACTGAAAAAGATGAAGCCAAAGACGACCACATTATACGGCTTTTCTTGGGCTTTCATGATAAAATTGATCACTATTTTTACTCATTCATTAATTTATATTAAATATAGTTATGACTTTTGTTTTTTTGCTTGCTTCCTATTTACAATTTTTAGGCTTAGGCATGTGAAGCCATTCCCCCCTCCCGAAAGCATTTCAAGGATTACCCGGATAAGGTTTCTCATCTAAGGATCCGTAGGTAGTTGGCTGCAGTAGAGAGCAGGAAAAAAAATATTAATGAGGCTGATCTCTTTAACCCTTTGGATGATGCAGTATTTCTTCTTTTAGCTAAAATAATTTTCCTCAAAGAAAGATATTGAAACAGATGTTCCATTTGTTGCGACAGATGGGTCGTCTATTGCAACAGATTACCTGTCAACTGTAACTGGTGCAACAGATGGTAATATTTTGTGATAGATGATTCATATTTCACAACAGATTAACCATCTGTTGCTCTGGTTCTCTGAACCCTAGGTTAACTGGTGCAACAAATTATGCAATAGATAGGTTATCTGATGCAAGATATTATCAATCTGTTTCAACATGCAGATCAACTATTGTGGTAACTAGATCGTCTGTTGCATAAGTTGGTTGTGTTAAAATTCATGTAACCCGAGCCCTATGTAACCCAACTGACTACAAATTATTATTATATGATTTAAATTCCTCTTATATTTTTTTATAGGTTGTGCATCCTTGGATCATCCCTACCATTGATGAGCTAGGGATGACTTCTTTTCTTACTCTAGGTCTTGTTGATAGAAAACAAGACCCAATGGTGGAGTTAATAAAGAAAAAATTGGCTGGAGCAACATCAATTAAAAAAGCAGTTAGGCAAGGTCAGCCTAATGTTAAAGCACTTCACGACCAACCTCAAACTGCAATAGATCCGGGTACTTCTTCTGGGGGTGTTGCTGGTGGAGTTGTTTGTGATAGTGGCAACCATCCTGATGCTGCTGCTGCTGCTAGTCGTGATTATGAACATATTGGTGCTCATCAAAAAATAAATACTTTTGAAAATACCCCTTGCACAGGTCCTCTCTCTCACCCTTATACCGGTCCCACCCACCCTTACAGTGGTCCCTCCCACCCTTCCTCACCCTTCATATTCTCATTGCAAATGCAAAGTATGAAAGGATAGAGAGGATAAACTCCTTAAAAAGCTAGAGGCTATTATTGAACCAGTCGAGGAGTTGAAATCCAGAAGGGGTGTCATACCATCCAACGAGGTGAGGGAGCCATGTACTCCTACAGTTGATGTTAGGAGGAAGAGAATAAAAATTAGACAAATTTCCTCTATTTTGAAATCAGCAAAAATTACAACTCCCCCACTCCAAGAGTTGTTGAAGTTCAGGGGCTATCGAAGAAGATGGACATATTCGTGGCGCTTGGCAAGGAGAATAAGAAGGAATTGGAAGAATTCATGAAGATGAAGGTTTAAAAGAATACACCATGCATTCATTTGCTGCCAAAGACTTCTCAAATATGACAAATATGAGCATGTGGTACGAGGACAATGTATGTTTACTTTTGCTAACCTAGCCTTTAGATCTACTCCATGAAGAAGAATCTACGCAACAGATGTGTAATCTGTTGCAACAACTTGGTATTCTGTTGCAACATAAACACATTTGTTGCATAAGTTGCGTTGGCTGGGTAATCTGTGAACTGATTCAGAGAATGCTCTGCATCATATTCTTTCCACTGTATTTTTATTCTTTACAATTACTAACATATTTAAAAATTATCTTCTTATACCATATTATGTTGATGAAATTCTCTGCCTCATGAGGGGCAGGCAATTAGCGTACCCAAATGCTTTTGATACTACTGATAAGATAATGGACCTCAACTTCTACAATAATTTCAAGGATAGGTACGCTAATCTCTATAAGATAGCTGATATCGGTGGCCTAGAATTTGATCAGTTAGTTTCTATATTCTAATGGGATAAAGAAGCGATTAAATATGTTAGAGATAAGAGGCCATATCCACACGACAAGAGCTGGACCAAGGCAAAGAGAATCTTTACAGTCATGAACGTGGATGTCACACATTTTCTCACTGTTGAGATACTACTATATGAGGGAAAGATTAAGGTTTATGACAGCAACTTACTTGTCTTCAGTGAGAAGATATTTTTAACCCACATGCAGCCACTCTTGAAGTTGTTGCCCAAGTTATTGACGCAGATTAAGCTGATGGATCATTTGTCGGCTGAAGTCTTAGCGAAGGAAACATGGGATTTTAAATTTCAAAATAAGAACATCCATCTCCCAAGAAATACAACCGGTGCAGCATGCGGGCCGTACTCTCTTGCATACATCGAGTGTTTGCTGATCGGCACATAAATGACTGGTGTGTACGACACCATTGTAGGAAAGATGCAATGGGTCTGGGCATACGGGGTACTAACTAAATTGTTGGAGACTGTGTATAAAAAGAACATGTACAAAGACAGAGAAGAACACGATAATAAATTTTCATTTCAAGCCAATTCACTTTACATCTAGTGGCAATAATTTTTATGTCTGGCCAAGTTAAATTTTTATAATGTAATAGATTTTATATCTGTAGTAACAGATGTAGTATCTGTTGTGATAGATTGATTATCTATTAGAATAGGTTGGTTATCTATTGCATTATGCAGATGTTCCCAGTCTGTCTGTCGCAACAGATATACAATATATTAGAACATATAATCTATCTGTTACAACTGATCGATAATCTGTTGGAGCAAATAAAAAAGGTAGGAAGACATGTTATATCATTTCAACAGATGACCTATGTGATGCATCTCATGTTGCAACATATGTCTAAATTTTTCTGTTAAGATATATCTTTTGTTGTAGCAGATGTATTATCCATTGTGATAGGTTATTACATTGACGGAGTCAAGCTATAAATATCTAATCAATATGGACAACTTGTTCTTTATTCGATGCTATGAAATTTGACTCTGGTCATTGTGGATGTTTAACGTTGGTTGTGTACGGCTTTTAATCTTTTGCTTCTCCGTATTTCCATAAAAGAGCAGCATAACTTTTGCGGAGTAATCCGGCATCAAGTCTATCATTTGGTACTTATAATCCATCATTCAAATGCTCAGCGTAGGCGCCAACAAAAGGACCACAATCCCTGAATTATAAAAAAATAGATAATCCATATCTTGTAGTTCATGCAAGCATTGTGAAATTTATGAAATGAAACTAAATCATGACACTTAAATTTATAGGCTACCAATGGTTTATTGAGAAATTCCTTCAACATATTGTATATCAAATGGATTAGCCATTTTATCCCGGTATGCTTCAATCACGACAAATCAGTACGAACCTTTTGGTCCAAAAATCCACTCATATCAAGGTAAGTAGGCAATATTTTGGCCAGTTTTTGTATCTCAGACAATGGCCTGGAACGTCTTCTTCTCGACATCGAGTCATAAACTCAGATGCGCCTCTCTTTTAGAATGACGATAGTCAATACTCAATGGAATTCATCACCACAATTGATTGAGATGTACACTTCGTCGACCAAATACTAAGGTAAGCCAGACATAATGCTAAAACCTTTGATGATATTGATTAAGCATTCCTCATTTCGGAAAACTTTCGGTTGTTGTTGACAATACCTATCGTAGGAATTATTGATGTAAACTTTGTACAAACAATTATCTGTCATGTATCTGTATTGTTCTTGTGTCTGTAACTTGGCCTTTTTTTAGAGGTAGTAAAAAATGACATGATGTGCTGCATATATTATCAAATATTTCAGATTACATGATGAAAAAATTAATACGTAGATGTAATTAAATAAAGTATTAATTAATAACAATATGTATGGCATTTAAACCCCATCATTCCAACAAGATTAAGATTGTGACATCAAATAGAACCAATTCTTCATTTTGGGATGTGCAACAACAAAGTCGAACATATCAAAACCAAGACTCAATTCATTTACTTTGTAGCGCTTGTCATTTTGTTTTCTGCATGATGATTTATACGTGTTAATGTCAGGTTCTTACAACAAGAATTGTATAAATCAATATCTATAAAATTGATTTATGTACCTGCCGGCATGATGCTTTAATAGCCCATCGGTAATCTATTCTGAATAGTCGTTGATCAACTATTTTAGATTTTTTGGAGCCTCGTCTAAGATGTTAAACCCTTCAAACGAGTAATTCTTCCATTCTTCCAAATTGATAGGCTCCATTTTTTCTTCTTCTTTGGAAGCAGTTGATGGATTGTCAACTGTGATATTATTCTCTTTAGCAGTAGCTTCTACTATGACATCTACCTGGAAAGCCAAAATTGTCAATGCTAAGAGGAGATATACAACAGATTATCCATCTGTAACAACAGATGAGTCTTATATTGCATCAGATGGATTATCTATTGGGACAAATTCGAACAGGTAAATCAGAGCAGTATGATAATTTCGAATAGATGAGCCATCTATTGCAAAATAAGACTCATCTGTTAAAACAGATAATGAATCTGATACAACAGGTTAGACAATAGTTACAACAGATATATATATCAGTTTGATAATTTTTAGAAGATGTATCATCTGTTAAAATAGATATGTGCCTATTTGTTTTTTGGAACAGATGATGTACATTCACTTTCTTCAGCTCATGCTGCTCTTCTGTGGCCTTTGCACACTGAACATCAGTGCAAGACAAAGACAGAGGCATTGCAATCTTGATTTTTTTATGCTTGATAATGCCTTGAAAGTGTCTTTCCTTCCCCTTTTAGACGCCTTGATCTCTAGTGGAGTGTCTAGATATGAAATCCTCTTTGATGGAATGAGACCCCTCTTAGATGTCATTTCCTCTACAGAAGCAGTTAGTGCATTAATAGCATTAATCACTCCATTGTGTTTCGCCTTGTAGTCTTGACATTTGCATGCAAAAAATTTGCTAGATATGGTAAAATCTGAAGAAAAATCTGTACAATCATTCTGAGCATAATCATAATGGCTTGTTGTTTCAAAAACTATAAAAGGAGCATCATTAGCCCCACCCTCCAAAATTATTTTTCTTGTGATGGTTGTTGCTCCAAACAATTCCATTTTTATTCCATCAACGACCTTAGGGTCCGATAAAGTTTGTACAGACCGTAAAGTAAGAAAAAATGACATCTTCAACTCTCGGTTGTTCGGAACAAGCCACGGATGGACAATCTAAAATAAATTGGTACATATATTAAGAATTATGATGAAATCATTTAATCATTAATTAAAACAAAAACTTGATTAGAATTGGACTTACTGCTTCCTTGGGGGGATTGAAAAGATCAAGAAATTTTGCATTTTTATCGATTTTGGCCGACAACCATCTCATAATTCTTGGACAGGAAATATATTTCTGGTAGTTCACTTGTTATCTTAAATAAGGAATGACTTCAAATGCCTAAGCCTATAACATAACACTAATAAATCAAGAATATTATTGAATAAAAAAATGATGAATCATATCATGATAAAAGAAATATTTACCATGAAGGCCCATGGAAAGACATATAAGTTGACAGTTTTTAGTGTTAACGGAGTCAACAAATATTCAACAATTATTTTGAAGCTTTCATAACCCCAAGGATGGCTGTTAAATGCCTCAATATCCTCAGAGAGATTTATTAAACTGAGGCTTATGTTGTTGTTAATGTTTCTCGCCCAAAGAATATTATGTACAAACCAAACAAAGCACAATGATTGCTTGTGCTTCTTTGAAAGTCTTTTACCTTTCAACGCTTCTATCAAATTTTTGTTTTTGATGCTTGGACCAACAATGAACACCAGGTAATCACCATCACTCGACTTTTCTTTGCCTTTATTAGGTGTGCAAGGTGTTTTTTTTTGGGTCAGAGTAGGTATAACTTGAGAAGGAGAAGGAGGATAACATTTTAGTCTGGTAACTATGACAAACTCCTTTCAACCAAAAAAAACAAGCATGCCACAGTAATTTATCCATACCTTATCCATCTCGTCTTTGTTTTCATACATAAACCTGCACTTGAGAAGATCTTATACCATTTTTATCTGGAAACGAGAATTTTTGTCCTCCGACAAATCAAGATATTTCCCAAAGCAACTTTCCCTAAAATAAGAATCCAATTTTTATTCTCGAAGTATTTTTTTGAAGGCGTCGAAATATTTTCCCATGACTGACTTAACCATGAGATCATCCGTTAAATCTGTGACACCATCGTACTGCATTCCCACATGATAACAATCAATGATGAAGATTTTGACCAACTCTTTGGTGGAAGGGCTATTACCATTTGGATCATTTATTTTGAAAGATTCCTCCTCCCCGTGTTCATTATCCTCTGCTCCTGATTGAGATAACGCTTGTAAAGCAAGCTCATAGAGTGGTGGATGTAGTCGAGCTACTGCACTTGTTCCTTTACTTGGACTTTATTCGATTTCTTTTCTTTTGGGATCCATATTATCTTAAATTAATAGAAACACAACATAGATTATAATTGATTAATGCATAACAGTATTATAATAGTTCCAACAGACCACTAATCTGTTGCACCAGGTATGTTATCTATTACAAAATATAACCGACCTGTTGCAATGGATGAGTAATCTGTGGAAACCATAAAAATAGATCACTAATCAGTTGCACCTAATATTTTATCTGATGCAATATATAATCGATCCGTTGCATCAAATGACTAATTCGTGGAAATTATAAAAATAGATCACTAATCTATTGCACCAGGTATTTTATCTGATGCAATATATAACAGACCCATTGTAACGGATGAGTAATCCATTGGAAACCATAAAAATAGGTCACTAATCTATTGCACCGGTATGTTATCTGTTGCAATATATAATCGACCTGTTGTAATGGATGAGTGAACCATTGGAAAGAATAAAAATAGATCACTAATCTGTTACACCAGGTAGTTTATCTGTTGCAACATATAACCAACCTGTTGCAACAGATGAGTAATCCGTTGGAAACCATAAAAATATATCACTAATCTGTTGCACCAAGTATGTTATCTGTTGCAACATATAATTGACCTGTTGTAACAAATGACTAAACCGTTAGAAGAATAAAAACAGATCACTAATCTATTGCAAAATAAAGAGTAAACCGTTGGAAAGAATAAAAATAGATCACTAATTAGTTATCTGTTGGATCAATATTATTTATATTTCTTCCAAATAGGAGAGTCGTCTGTCGCAACAGAAAATTGATCTATTAGATTGTTCACCTATTGCATCAAATTTTCATAGTTGCATCAGATTTTTGTCTGTTGCTTTAGATGTTTTCATCTGTTGTATCAGATGTATTCAACTGTCATATCAGATATTTCATCTGTTACATCAGATGTTTCATCTATTGCAACACCATTTTTACCAACACAAAAAATAAATCAACCCAGCAACACCAACACATCACACATACTCCCACATTAAGAACATTAACTGTGACAAAAAATCACCAACAAATTCAAATCAACAGTACGACAACAAGAAGAAGAAATGCCAGAAATTAGGGTTTTATTCAGTCCACATTCCAATACTAGAAGAGTAGTTAGCTCAAGTTTCTTTGTTTCTTCATAATGTTTTACTTGTGAAAAAAGAAATGGGGCGACGATAAACTTGAAGTTATTATCGCTAGAGAAGTCTTCACATCAGATGTTTCATCTGTTACAACATCATTTTTACCAAGACAAATAACAAATCAACCCAGTAACACAAACACATCACACACATACACTAAGAACATCAACTGTGACAAAAAATCACCAACAAATTTGAATCAACAGTATAACAACAACAAGAAGAAATGCCAGAAATTAGGATTTTATTCAGTCCACATTTCAATATTAGAAGAGTAGTTGGCTCAAGTTCCTCTATTTCTTCATAATTTTTTACCTGTGAAAAAAGAAATGGGATGCCGAAGAACTTGAAGTTGTTGTCGTCGGAGAAGTTTTCACGTTGATCGACGGTTGAAAGTAAAAAAGAAACTCGCCTAACTATTTATCGCCAGAGGTTGAAGGGAGAAATTTTACAGAACTGTTGGTTGGGAGAGAGTTGAGAGAAGTTGTCGAGAGGTTTAATTAAATCGGTTCAAACTTAAATAATCTAAAAATTAATAACTATCTAGATTTTATAAAAAAACATGAAAATTTTAATTTATAAGGAAACTTTTCCTTAAAAGGAAAGAACTTTTTTTTTAACAAAAACAAAATACTTTAGGACAGTTATGGTTTTATTTTGGGACAGACAAGAATTCTTTTCCCTCAAAAATCTTAACAAGCGTGTTTTCTGGGTTTTTTCCTTCAAAATAAAAAATAAGGTGTTTTCTTTTTTTGAAACTTTAGGGCAGTTGTTGGTTTTTGTGTTTTATAAGGACAAGTTTTCAAAAGATATTTTTTTTATAGGACTCCTTCATTTTAAATATTATAATTGAAGAAATACTACAAAAAGACAATTTTGTCTAAAGTATAAATTTTTAATGAAGGATAAAAAATTTGAAACATATTTCTAAGGATCTTTACACTTTTAATATATTATAAATATAGATATAAATTATAGATTATAGATATAGATATAGATTATAGATTAAAAATTAGAGATAGAGATTAGAGATTAGAGATTAGAGATTAGAGATTATAAATTAGAAATTAGAAATTAGAAATTAGAGATATAACCTATCGATTGTATTGTGATGAGTCATATAACAAAGTACAAAAATCTAAGCTCATGCACTTGTTTCTCTTTCTGTGTTGTGCCAAAACTATGTCAAAGATGGAGTTATAATTACATAATCTTAAACTACTTTTTCCTCCAATATGTCCATTGAAATGACACCTTCATTTATAATTTTATTTAATCTCAACACTGAACTTGGACACAATTACAACCATCTAAGAAAATAAGAACTAAATAATACTACCTTATAATTTATAGTGTATCATAAAATCATAATACAGGATACGAAAGTTGCAATTCAAAAAACTCTGTGGCCAGTTTGCTATCGCTTAGTGCGCTGAC
>NW_025880619.1:0-24848 GCF_002878395.1 Capsicum annuum
TTATTTATGCCATAAACCATAAGTTCAAGAGAACCATTATTACCCTTCAATCCTAAACCTCATCTCATTGAAAGAATGGCTAACCAATAGGAATCTAAAAGATTAGCCGCTTTGGCTAATACTCAATTAAATTAATAGAATGTAGATAACCCAGGTCGAGTACCTAATATAAATGAAGAGGACCTGAGAGATGATTATTTAATTGAACCGGCTAATAAGAGGCGTACAGTAGGGGTAGTTGCACCTGTAAATTAAAATCGTCCATTCAGATGAAGACTAGACCACCACTAGCTCATGGGGTTAAATTCAACATCACCAGTACTATGATCCAGCTACTGAATTTGAAAAGATTATTTGCTGTATTACCTGGTGATGATCCAAATCTACATTTAGTGAATTTTATCAGTATTTGTAAGTCATTTGATAATCCTGGATGGTTACTTTACTGCTTGTTTTGTAAGAAAATACTACCTTCTCCTTAGCATTCTTCTGTGATAGGATTAGTTATTTTGTTTATATTGTTTCTTGTTAGATATTTATTCTATTTAGTCATAATTAGGTTCTTTTCTCGATGATGGATGGATGAAGATCGTCTTAAGAGAAACTTAGTTATTTAATTGCATGTAACTATTCTTATGGATCACATGACATTATAACATAAGTATATGATGGATCATTACATTTGAAACACCTAGGCTATAGTTGTGAGTCTTGTTGTGATTGTTGGTTTTATTTGAATTCATGTAATTGTTGGGTCTAGAATCTATAATGCTCTTAATTTAGTTGACCATGTGCCATGAGTGCATAACACTGTTGTATATTCCTTATTGCAACTGATTCTAGAACTTTCCTAGTGTGTGTGCAAAGTAAAATAAAGATTATGAGTTTAGGAGATAATTTGGGCATTTCTTTCATAGCCATTGTTCATACCTTCTTTTGACCTACCTTTGGACATTATCTTAGCTAGCCCCATTGAGCCTTTAGCTTGTTCTTTTGTTAGCCTTATATGTAGCCTACTTCGTTCTTTAATAGACCGTAATTTGATCCAAAAGCTCCTAAGAGATTTAATATAAAATTAATTTAAGTTAGGAGTTTGACTATAAGAGGAAAAAGGCAAAATTGATGCCCTAATGTCAAGTTATTGGCGTGAGAAATTGATGTGGTTGGGAGTCACAAAAATTGTAAAAAATGTTCTAAATTTTATCCCGGACATGTTACAATAAACCTATTTTGGCCCTGGTCTTTCTTGGACATTGTTCACCTCAACTAATGCAAATTCCTTAAGTTGAGGGTGGCTATTATAGGGGTGCATAACATGAAAAGGGTGTAAAAAAATATTTGAAAGGTTTGCATACTCCCACCATAGTTTTATTAATTGAGCTTAATGAGTTGGGGTTAAAAGAAAATCTATGAATATAGAAGAAGTGGAAATTGGTTGTTAGATATTGGTCTTAATTGCATAATGCAGTGTATTAAAGTGCTTAGGGAAGATAGTCACTATTTCTGGCCAAAATAGTTCCTACCCATCCTTTAGTCTGTATTACAATCCGTAAAAGACCTATTTGATCCTAATCTTTGCATTCTGATATTAGTGGAGTATTACACTAAGGGCAAGCATATGGTCATCAGTTGTAATTTGAGAATTTTTTGTGAAATTGAGTGCGACTCGATTCTTGTACCCATTTTGTTAGAAATTGCATGATTGTGAGTGATTATGGGTAACTTTCTTGTTATGAGGGCACATGGTTGATAAAGGTTGGGTAATTTATATGATTTCTTTGACAAAATGGTATGCATGAAATTTTCAAATTAATGTGTCTATTCTTGAGGGTAGGTTTTCTCTAGTAATGATTCCTGAATTTACTTCTTGTTCATAATTATTGTGTGAGCCTATTTGAGCATCTTGTCTTCCTTTGTGGGTGCTAAGTCTTGTGTAGTATGCATAAATGGATATGTTGTTCGAGGATGAAAAAAGTTTTAAGTGTGGGGTGTTGATCTTCGGTGTATTTATAAGCCTAAGCACCATAACTTGTCCATATTTTAACTAACTTTAGAGAACAAAGTGCATAGTTTCTTATGTTTTTACTCTACTTCTATGTAATTGAGCTAACTGATGTGATTATCATGATTTCAGGTATTAATGAAGTAGATGAAGATATAATGGGACTATGGAATATGGATGGCATTTGACACAAGAAAGAGTAGGAGTCTGGACAAAATGTGGTGCCTAGAAACTATGTCCAAGATTAGATTGTCATTTATAATTAGTTCAGGGACTTAAAAGGAAAATATGAGAGAAAAGATTATTAAAAGGCTTAATGCTGAATTTTTATTAAGGATTTATTATTCTGTATTATTTTGGAGGGGAGAGTGGCGGATTAGCTTGAGGAGAGAGAGAAAGAAATATTTTCTCTCTTGTTTTCACTATTCGCACACCAAGATCATCTTCTAGTTTTTGGTATGATGAATATATTTATGATGCTTTTTGTTTTATTCATGAGAGGCTAAGTTTATTAGTTAGGGTTATAGAAGCCTTGTAGCATACAACCTATTACTTTAGGTTTTGAATTCATTATGAATTGATGTGTTTACATCACACTCTCTTCGTTTGTCTTGAATTCTCATGGTTGCAAACATAGAGGATATGCCTTAAAACACAACCTGTTCGTAAGAAAGGTTGATGTTCAGATAAGAGAGTAGTGACAAGAACATAGGATTTCCAGCCCCTATTTCATATGTTAATGCCTTAGCAGGATTAACTACTTGGAGATTTCGTATTGTTTTTGGTAAACGCTTTTGAGTCGAGAGAACTGAAGTGAATTAGTCCTTGATAGTTGAGTAACACTAGGAGTATGTTATTAAATACAATACCTTTTCTGTAAGCACGAAACATGTATGAATTCATAAAGCCCATAGTTAGAATGTATTGAAAACTACAAGGTGGACATAACCCTAGCTTGCTATTTCTCTGAATTTGAATACTATTACACGTATTTCATCTTGGTAAACTAAAAATATTAATTTTTGACCTGAATCAAATCGCCCTATTTATTTTATGGAAACAAATGATTAAAAGTCAACTAATCTGCATACAACTTAATTAGCACCATATTCCCTGTGGGATTTGACCCCAACCTAGTTGTGTTATCTATTTGACAACGGCCGCTTACTCTCTCGTAAGAGAGGTGTAATTTGGGCATATCAAATTTTGGCTCCGTTGCCGGGGAATATAGTTGTCAATTAAGATTATGTGTGTTAATTGACTATCAGTCAAGTTTTCTGATTTTATGTTTATTTGTTGTTTTTGTTCGTTACAAGGTCATTGTTGTTTATGCTACGAACCAGAAGTTCAGGAGAACCATTATTACCCTTCGATCCTGAACCTCATCTTATTGAAAGAATGGCTAACCAATAGAAAGCTAAATATTAGCCGTTTTAGATAATGCTCAATTAAATCAACAGAATGTAGATAACCCAGGTCGAGCACCTAATATAGATGAAGAGGACCAGGGATATAATGATTTAATTGACCCGCCTAATAGGAGGCACGCAGTAGGGGTAGTTGCACCTATAAATCGAAATCATCCATTCAGAGAAAGGCTAGACCACCAAGCTGCACATTTTGATGTTAACAATAATGAGGACGATTTAAATGGAACTGTATCTACATAGGCAATCATTTTACCGCCACTAGCTCATGGGGTTAAATTCAACATCACCAGTACTATGATCCAGCTACTGAATCTGAAAGGACTCTTTAGTGGATTACCTGGTGATAATCCAAATCTACATTTGGTAAATTTCATCAGTATTTGTAAGTCGTTTGATAATCCTGAAGTGGGGTAATATGCTATTCATTTAAGATTATTCCCACTATCTCTGTCTGAAGAGGCAACTATGTGGTTGATTGAGCTGACTCCTGATTCTATAACAAACTGGAGGCAATTGAAAGAAGCTTTCCTAAAAAGGTTCTTTTCGCCCTCCAGAATATTACAGTTGAGGGATGAGATCAGCCACTTTAGGCAATTGGCTAATGAAGCTTTGCATGAGACTTTGGGAAGATTTAAAAAATACTTGACTCAATGCCCAAACCAAAAGATGACTGATGAACACTTGATGGAAATATTCTATAGAGCATTGAACTCACTTACAAAGACAATAGTGGATAATGCTGCAGGAGGAGTTTTTATGGAGCTCACCTTTACTGAGGCTGCAGACATGTTAGAAAGAATGACTAAGACATATAGAGCTTGGCATACCATATATTCTGTGGTAGTAAGCAATACTAGGTCTATTGTAATATCAGCAGATCAACATAGGAGAAAAGAGGAGAATGATCAGGATATAGCTCACATCAAAACCCATATGGATTTGCTCATGAAATATTTGTTATCTGGGAATGTATAAAAGGTAAAAGTAATGGGGTCCCACGATAAGGGAGCTAAATCAAACACCGAGGAAGAGGATAACTACTTGCATAACCAAGGGGGTTTTCGGACTAGTAGTCAAGGAAACCTAGGTTGGAACCATCAAAGAGATTGGAAGAATAAAAGTGATAGGAGTGGATTATGTGTACTTCCTGGAAGTCGTGATAATTCTGCCACCAGTTCAGGCAAAATATCCATGGAGGACATGATGGAGAAACTATTAAAAGGAGTTGAGGCAACCAATTCTAGGGTGACTACTTTGAAGAGTGACATATCTTCGATGACTCAACTAGTAAATTCGCACTCAATTGCTATTAAACAACTAGAGCAACAGATGAGCCAATTATCCATAACATTCAACCAAAGACAGAATGGGACTCTACCAAGTGATACAGTTTACAATCTGAGGACTGATGGATTGTGTATGGCCATTATCACTAGGAGTGGTAAGATGTTGTCTAGTCCAAGATTGGGAGCATCCTCTCATAATGATGTGGTCAAAATGGTTTGCGAGATGGTTGATGAATATTTAGTGGTGCCTGTAGAGTTGGGAAGATCGAAAAAGAAAAGTGCAAAAGAGGAACAACTACTTAAGCCGAAGCATGTTAGTAATGTGGAGCAAGACATAAGAAAGGAGGTAAAAGTTGCTCCAACTGAAATCCCAAGGAAACTACCCCCATTTCCATAACGATTAAAGAAGAAAGAAGATAATGAAAAGTTTAGCAAATTCATGGATATGTTAAAGCATTTGACAGTGAATGTGCCCTTAGTTAAAGCACTGGAACAGATGCCCGGATATGCTAAGTTTATGAATGACCTATTGATGAAGAAAAGGACTGTGAGCTATAAAATGGTAGTCAATGTTCACCATTTTAGTGTTATTGCTATAAGATCAATTATCTAGAAGAAAGTTGATTCGGGAGCATTTATTGTTCCATGTATGGTTGGATTGCTAAAGTTTGAAAAGGCCCTTTGTGATCTTAGGGAAAGTATAAATCTTATGCCATTGAAAGTTTTCAAGAAACTGGGTTTGGGAGATCCTACGCCCACCAGTATGCGTCTTCTAATGGTAGATAGATTGGTAAAAAGGCCGATTGGGATTCTATATAATGTATTTGTAAAAGTTGTGGATTTTATATTTCCTGTCGACATTGTAATTCTTTATTGTGAAGTGTACTTTGAAGTACCCATAATTTTGGGTAGTCCCTTCTTAGCAACTAGGAAAGTGTTAGTTGACATAGAGCTGAATGAGCTAAGAAAGAAGTTAGTTTTGAAGTATGTCGGTCTATGAAACAACAAAAGGAGATAAGTGTCTTCTTGATTGTTGATGTATTCTATGAAGATGAGCGAGATGCACCAGTTTAGGATAGGTCTGCTGTGGAGACCATAACTATTTTGGTTGAACTTGCAAGCAAGGATGTGAGTGACTTCAAAGTTGTTAGACTAGGAATAAAGTGTTGTCTTGATCCAACAAATGAGGTATAAATGGTATCATCGATGTATCTTGATGAAGTCTGAGTAGTCAAGATAATTGAGTCATGATACGACGTTAAATCAGACACTGCATAGGATGGAACCCATGATTTTATATTTATTTTATCATGTTAACCAAAGATACAAAAACAAAAGTCGAGCCACGATCAAAACTACGGCGCTTGGTGGGAGGCAACCCATCTTTCTAATCATTTTTGTTATTTTTGATTATGTGTATATGCATGAAGTACTAAGGAGGAGATTATTACCAATTTTGTCTTGGAATTGAGCCATGTCAACGGTGGTAAGTTTAGGAGTGATGGGAACATTGCAGGTAAGTTGGAGTGGTCAAATGTGTAAGTCTTAAGTATGATTTGTGTTAGAGTCGTGCCCCAATTTATGTGAATCTAACCCAAAAAGTTTCATGGTGCGACTTTATTTTGTGACTTTTAAGGAGGTCTGTGGTGGTAGCGTAGGGATAAGGGCGATAGGCCCAATTTGTAAGACCACAACTGACCTCGATGGAGGTACAGGGGCGAAGCCCCTGCGGTACTGACCTTTGTCAATTCTTTATATAAAGAATGAGGTACATGGCTTCCAAGTTTAAGTGTACTACAGGGTGTGTGGTGCCTAAGATTACATAGGCCATGGAAAAGGCGTCGCCTAAGACATAGCCTAAGATCACCCTCACGTATGCTATATCTTATGCATCACACACCTTAACTTTAGTGATGGCTTATGTGTTGCACATCCAACTGCACACCTTTAATGTTTCACTGGTGCGATAACAATGCGTCGTACAACCTAATCTGTGCGATACCTTGTGCGACGCATACTTACCCTTGTGCAATCACCTGTGAGATGCACACATACCTTTAGGCAATCAGGTGTGCGGTTCCTGCCCTATTGCCAACACCTACTTCCTTACTTATTCAATAACAAGTGTGGCGCCTAACTCACCTTGTATGGAAGCTTGTGCGATGCACACTTTAGGTTGTGCGATAACTTATGCGCCGCCTATACCAACGCACATGCTCACTATTTTTGTTGAGCGATGGCATGTGCGATGCACAATTAATGATCTGCGATAACATATGCGTCGCATACCCTTCCAATTTTAACATGAATCCAATTTTAAGTTGGGTCAACCCGACCTATATTTTCATTCTTTAAATAGACTTTGCACCATAAATGCCCAAACTCATCCGTATTTCACCCTTAAGCCGTATAATATAGAGCTCTCACCATTCTTTTTGTCCTTCACTAATCTTCCATCTTCAAGGTAAGTTTTACTTTCTCATTCCTTAATTATTATGACTCTATATTATAGTTAATTGATTTCTTAAGGATTAACGAATTAAATTTTTGCCATGGCGATGTTGTGAAAAAGATGGTGTTTTGTATATTTTGATATGGTTGAAAGTGTAGAGCATGATTCTGTTAAAAAAGTGCCTCATTGAAATAAAATTAGGGGAATTGAAGTGAGTGAATTGTATATGAATAGTATTGATGCACCATGTCAAAGTGTATGTCGGCAAAGTCTGAGTACCTGACAACAACACTTAATTGGTTGATACTAACAAATTACGTGTGCGGTGGTGGCTTCAACACCCTTATCTTAATATTAGTTAGTTTAATTATGTGTGGCTGACGTGGATGACATTATAAACACAGGAAAAATGGCTCTAATAATGATCTCAATACAGGTGGCTTAACTCCTAATGTGGATGAGGAGTACTACTAGCCAGGTTCTTTATCATGTTATTTGCACTGGTGACAGTACTGAGATTGAGTGTGTGATGGCTGGTTATTTTACTGCTTGTTTTGTAAGAAAATAGTACCTTCTCCTTAGCATTCTTCTGTGATAGGATTAGTTAATTTGTTTATTTTGTTTCTTGTTAGGTGTTTATTGTATTTAGTCATAATTAGGTGCTTTTCTCGATAATGGATGGATGACGACCATATTAAGAGAAAATTAGTCATTTAATTACATGTAACTGTTCTTGTGGATCACATGATATTATAACATAAGTATGTGATGGATCATTATGTTTGAAACACTTAGGCTCTAATTGTGACTCTTGTTGTGATTGTTGGTTTTATTTGAATTCATGTAATTATTTGGTCGAGAGTCTATAATGCTCTTAATTGAGTTCACCATGTGCTATGAGTGTGTAAGACTGTTGTACATTCCTTATTACAACTGATGCTAGAACTTGCCTAGTGTGTGTGCAAAGCGAAATAAAGATTGTGAGTTTGGGAGATGATTTAGGCACTTCTTTGATAGCCATTGTTCATACCTTCTTTTTACCTACCTTTGTACATTATCTTAGCTATCCCCGTCGAGCCTTTAGCTTATTCTTTTGTTAGCCTCATATGTATCCTATTTCATTCTTTAATAGACCGTAATTTGATCCAAAAGCTCTTAAGCGCTTTAATTAAAATCAATTTGAGTTAGGAGTTTGACATAAGAGGAAAAAGGTAACATTGATGCTCCAAAGTCAAGTTATTGGTATTTCAAATTGATGTGGTTGGGAGTCATGAAAATCATTAAAAATTTCTAAATTTTATCCCGGACATGTTACAATGAACCTATTTTGGCCCTGGTCCTTCTTGGACATTGTGCACTTCAACTAAAGCAAATTGCTTAAGTTGAGTGTGGCTATTATAGGGGTGCATAGAGTGAAAAAGGTGTAAAAAAATATTTGAAAGGGTTGCTACTCCTACCATAGTTTTATTAAATCAGCTTAACGAGTTAAGGTTAAAAGCAAATCTGTGAAGATAGCAGAAGAGGAAATTGATTGTTAGAGATTGATCTTAATTGCGTAATTTAGTGTATTAAAGTGCTTAGGGAAGATAGTCACTATTTCTGGCCAAAATAGTTCCTACCCATCCTTTAGCCTGCATTACAACCCGTAAAAGACCTATTTGATCTTAATCTTTACATTATGATATTAGTGGAGTTTGACGCAAAGGGCAAGCATTTGGTCATCAGTTGTAATTTGAGAAAATTTTGTGAAAAATAGTGCAACTCGATTCTTGCACCCTTTTGTTAGAAATTGCATGATTGTGAGTGATTATGGGTAACTTTCTTGTTGTGAGGGAACATGGTTGATAAAGGTTGGGTAATTTATATGATTTCTTTGATTAAATGGTATGCATGAAATTAGTTGTGAGTGATTATGGGCAACTTTCCTGTTGTGAGAGAACATGGTTGATAAAGGTTGGGTAATTTATATGATTTCTTTGATTAAACGGTATGCATCAAATTGCCAAGTTAATGTGTCTATTCTTAAGGGTAGGTTGTCTCTAGTAATGATTCCTGAATCTACTTCTTGTTCATAATTGTTGTGTGAGCCTATTTGAGCATCTTGTCTTCCTTTATGGGTTCTAAGGCTTGTGTAGTATGCATAAATGGATATGTTGTTTAAGGATGAACAAGCTTTAAGTGTGGGGGTGTTGATCTTGGGTGTATTTTAAGCCAAAGCACCATAACTTATCCATAGTTTAGCTAAGTTTAGAGAACAAAGTGCCTAGTTTCTTATGTTTTTACTCTACTTCTATGTAATTGAGCTAACCGATGTGCTTAGCATGATTTCAGGTATTAATGAAGTAGATGAAGATACAATGGGACTATCGAATGTGGATGGCATTTGACATAAGAGAGAGTAGTAGTCTGGACCAAATGTGGCGCCTAGAAACTATGTCCAAGACTAGTTTGTCATTTCTAATTAGTTCAGGGACTTAAAAGGCAAATGTGAGAGGAGATTATTAAAAGGCTTAATGCTGAATTTTTAATAAGGATTGATAATTCTGTATTATTTTGGTGGGGTGTGTGGCGGATTAGATTGAGGAGAGAGAGAGAAACATTTTCTCTCTTGTTTTCACTACTCGCACACCAAGATCATCTTCTAGGTTTTGGTATGATGAATATATTTATGATGCTTTTCGTTTTATTCATGAGTAGATAAGTTTATTAGTTAGGGTTATGGAAGCCTTGTAGCATACAATCTATTACTTTGGGTTTTGAATTCATTATGGATTGATGTGTTTACACCACACTCTCTTCGTTTATCTTGAATTCTCATGGTTACAAACATAGAAGATATGCCTTAAAACACAACTTGTTCAAAAGAAAGGTTGATGTTCGTAAAAGAGAGCAGTGACAAGAACATAGGATTTCCAACCCCTATTTCATATGTTAATGCCTTAGCAGGATTAACTACTTGGAGATTTCGTATTGTTTTTGGTAACGCTTTTAAGTCGAGAGAGCTAAAGTGTAGTCCTTGATGGTTTAAAAACACTAGGATTATGTTATTAAATACAATATGTTCTCTGTAAGCAAGAAGCATGTATGAATTCATAAAGCCCATAGTTAGAATGTATTGAAAACTACAAGGTGGACATAACCCTAGCTTGCTATATCTTTGAATTTGAATACTACTACACGTATTTCATGTTGGTAAACTGAAAGCGTTAATTTGTGAACTAAATCAAATCCCCCTATTTATTTTATCAAAACAAATGATTAAAAGTCAACTAATCTGCATACAACTTAATTAGCACCATATTCCCTGTGGGATTCGACCCCAACCTAGTTGGATTATATATTTGACAATGACGCTTACTCTTTTGTACGAGAGGTATAATTTGGGCGTATCAAATTTTGGCGCCGTTGCCGGGGAATACAGTTGTCAATTGAGATTATGTGTGTGAATTGACTATTAGTCAAGGTTTCTAATTTTACGTTTATTTGTTGTTTTTGTTCATTACAGGCTCATTGTTGTTTATGCCATAAACCATAAGTTTAAGAGAACCATTATTACCCTTTAATCCTAAACCTCATCTCATTGAAAGAATGGCTAACCAATAGGAAGCTGAAAGATTAGCTACTTTGGCTAATACTCAATTAAATTAATAAAATGTAGATAACCCAGGTCGAGTACCTAATATAGATGAATAGGACCAGTGAGATAATGATTTAATTGACCCGACTAATAGGAGGCGTGCAGTAGGGTTAGTTGCACCTGTAAATCGAAATCTTCCATTCAGAGGAAGACTAGACCCCCAAGATGCACAGTTTGATGTTGACAATGATGAGGACAATTTAGGTGGAACTGGATCTACAGGGGAAATCATTCTACCGCTACTATCTCGTGGGGTTAAATTCAACATCACCAATACTATGATCCAGTTGCTGAATTTGAAAGGACTCTTTGGTGGATTACCTGGTGATGATCCAAATCTATATTTGGTGAATTTCATCAGTATTTGTAAGTCGTTTGATAATCCGGGAATGGGAAAAAATGCTATTCATTTAAAATTATTCCCACTGTCTCTTTCTGGATAGGCAACTATGTGGTTGATTGAGCTAACTCTTGATTCTATAACAAACTAGAGGCAATTGAAAGATGCTTTCCTAGAAAGGTTCTTTCTGTCCTCCAGAATGTTACAGTTGAGGGATGAGATAAGTAACTTTATGAAATTAGCTAATGAAGCTTTGCATGAGACTTGAGCAAGATTTAAAAAGAAGTTGACTCAATGCCCAAACCATAAGATGACTGATGAACACTTGATGGAAATATTCTATAGTGCATTGAACTCACTTACAAAGACAATAGTGGATAATGCTGCAGGAGGAGCTTTTATGGAGCTTACCTTTACTGAGGCTGCAGACATGTTAGAAAGAATGACTAGGACAAGTTGAGCTTGGCATACCAGAGATTCTTTGGTAGCAAGCAATACTGGGTCTAGTTTAATATCAGCAGATCAGCGTAGGAGAGAAGAGGAGCATGATCAGGATATGGCTCACATGAAAACCTAGATAGATTTGCTCATGAAATATTTGTTATCAGGGAATGTATAAAAGGTAAAATTTATGGGGTTCCACGGTAAGGGAGCTGAATCAAACACTGAGAAAGAGGCTAACTACTTGCATAACCATGGGGGTTTCCGGATTGGTGGTCAAGGAAACCAAGGTTGGAACCATCAACGAGATTGGAAGAATAAAAGTGATAGGAGTGGACTGTGTGTACCTCCTGGAAGCCGTGATAATGCTGCCACCAATTTAGGCAAAATATCCATGGTAGACATGATGGAGAAACTATTAAAAGGAGTTGAGGCAACCAATTTTAGAGTGACTACTTTGAAGAGTGACATATCTTCGATGACTCAACTAGTAAATTCGCACTCAATTTTTATTAAACAACTAGAGCAGCAGATAAGCCAATTATCCACAACATTCAACCAAAGACAAAATGGAACTCTACCAAGTAATACAGTTCAAAATCTGAGGACTGATGGATCGTATATGGCCATTATTACTAGGAGTGGTAAGATGTTGTCTAGTCTAGGATTTGGAGCATCCTCTCATAATAATGTGGTCAAAATGGTTTGGGAGATGGTTGATGAATATTTAGTGGTGCCTGTAGAGTTGGGAAGATCGAAAAAAAAGAGTGCAGAGTGGAACAACCACCTAAGCCAAAGTACGTTAGTGATGTGGAGCAAGACGTAAGAAAGGAGGTAAAAGTTGCTCCAACTGAAATCCCAAGTCCACCACCCCTATTTTCACAATGATTAAAGAAGAAAAAATATAATGGCAAGTTTAGCAAATTCATGGCTATGTTGAAGTATTTGACAGTGAATGTACCTTTAGTTGAAGCACTGGAACAGATGCATGGATATGCTAAGTTTATGAAAGACCTATTGATGAAGAAAATGACTGTGAGCTATGAAATGGTAGACAATCTTCATCATTGTAGTGCTATTGCTACAAGATCTATTATCTAGAAGAAAGCTGATTTGGGAGCATTTATTATTCCATGTATGATTGGATTGCTAAAGTTTGAAAAGGCCCTTAGTGATCTTGGGGTAATTATTAATCTTATGCCATTGAATGTTTTCAAGAAACTGGGTTTGGGAGATCCTATGCCCACTAATATGCGGCTTCTAATGGCGGATAGATTGGTAAAAAGGCTGATTGGAATTCTACATGATGTACTTGTAAAGTTGTGGATTTTATATTTCCTGCCAACTTTGTAATTATTGATTGGGAAGTGGACTTTGAAGTACCCATAATTTTGGGTAGTCCACTCTTAGTAACTAGGAGAGTGTTAGGTGATATAGAGCTGAATGAGCTAAAATTTAGGATTAATGAAAAAGAAGTTAGTTTTGAAGTATGTCGGTCTATGAAACAACAAAAGGAGATAAGTGTTTTCTCGATAGTTGGTGTATTCTATGAAGATGAGCGAGATGCACCAGTTAAGGATAGGTCTACTATGGATACCATAGCGGTTTGGTTGAACTTGCAAGCAAGGATGTGAGTGACTTCAAAGTGGTTAGACTAGGAATAAAGCGTTGTCTTAATCCAACAAATGAGGTATAAATGGTATAATCGATGTATCTTGATGAAGTCTGAGCAGTCAAGATAATTAAGTCATGTCACGACGTTAAATCAGGCATTGCATGGGAGGAAACCCATGATTTTATTTTTATTTTATCATATTAAACAAAAATACAAATACAAAAAGTTGAGCCACAACCAAAACTATGGTGCATGGTGGGAGGCAACCCACTTTCTATTCATTTTTGTTGTTTTTGATTAGGTGTAGATGCATGAAGTACTAAGGAGGAGATTATTACCTATTTTGTCTTGGAATTGAGCCATGTCAATGGTGGTAAGTTTAGGACTGATGGGAACATTATAGGTAAGTTGGAGTGGCCAAATATGTAAGGCTTAAGTAGGATTCGTATTAGAGTCATGCCCCAATTTATGTGAATCTGGCCCAAAAAGTTTCGTGGTGCGACTTTATTTTGTGACTTTTAAGGAGGTTTGTGGCGGTAGCATAGGGATCAATCTAATAGGCCCAATCTGTAAGACCACAATTGACCTCGATGGAGGTGTGGGGGCAAAGGTCCCGCAGTACTGACCTTTGTCAATGCTTTATATAAAGAATGAGGTGCTTGGCATCCAAGTTTAAGTGTACTACAGGGTGTGTGGTGCCTAAGATTACATAGGCCATGGAAAAGGCGTTGCCTAAGACATAGCCTAAGATCACCCTCGCGTATGCTATAGCTTATGCATCGCACACCTTAACTTTGGTGATGGCTTGTGCGTTGCACATCGAACCTCACACCCTGACTATTTCACTTGTGCGATAACTAATGCGGCGCACAACTTAATCTATGCGATACCTTATGTGACATACACTTAACCTTGTGCGATCACCTGTGCAATGCACACATACCTTTAGGCGATGAGGTGTGCGGCGCCTACCCTATCGCCAATACCTACTGCCTCACTTATGCAATAACAAGTACTGCACCTAACTCACCTTGTGCGGTAGCTTGTGTGATGCACACTTAAGGTTGTGTGATTACTTATGCGCCGTCTAGACCAATGCACATACTTTCTATTTTGGTTGAGCGATGGAATGTGTGATGCACACTTAATGATCTACGATAACATATGTGTTGCATACCCTTCTAATTTCAACATGAATCCAACTTTAACTTGGGTCAACCCGACCTAGATTTTCATTCTTTAAAATAGACTTTATACTATAAATACCCAAATTCATCCGTATTTCACCCTTAAGCCGTATAATATTGATCTCTCACCATTCTCTTTGTCCTTCACTAATCTTTCATCTTCAAGGTAAGTTTTACTTTCTTAATCCTTAATTATTATGAATCTATGTTATAGTTAATTGATTTCTTAAGGATTAACGAATTAAATTCTTTCCATGGCGATGTTGTGAAAATGATGATGTTTTGTATATTTTGATATGGTTGAAAGTGTAGAGCATGATTCTATTAAAAAAGTGCTTCATTGAAATAGAATTGGGGGAATTGATGTGAGTGAATTGTATGGTAACTAGTATTGTTGCACCATGTCAAAGTGTATGTCGGCAAAGTCTGAGTACCTGGCAATAATACTTAATTGGTTGATACTAACCAATTATGTGTGGGGTGGTGGCTTCACCACTCTCATCTTAATTATAGTTAGTTTCATTATGTGTGGCTGACGTGGATGATATGATAAACACAAAAAAAATGGCTCTAATAATGATCTCAACACAGGTGGCTTAACTCCTAATATGGATGAGGAGTACTACTAGCCAGGTTCTTTATCAGGTTATTTGCACTGGGAAATAGTGTTGAGATTGAGTGTGGGGTGGCTGGTTACTTTGCTGCTTGTTTTGTAAGAAAATAGTACCTTCTCTGTATCATTCTTCTGTGATAGGATTAGTTATTTTGTTTATTTTGTTTCTTGTTAGATGTTTATTCTATTTAGTCATAATTAGGTGCTTTTCTTGACGATGGATGGATGACGGCTGTCTTAAGAGAAAATTAGTCATTTAATTACATGTAACTATTCTTGTGGATCTCATGACATTATAACATGAGTATGTGATGGATCATTACATTTGAAACACCTAGGCTTTATTTGTGAGTCTTGTTGTGATTGTTAGTTTTATTTGAATTCATGTAATTATTGGGTCTAGAATCTATAATGCTCTTAATTGAGTTGACCATGTGCTATGAGTGTGTAAGATTGTTGTATATTCCTTATTACAACTGATGCTAGAATTTGCCTGGTGTGTGTGCAAAGTGAAACAAAGATTGTAAGTTTGGGAGATGATTTAAGCATTTCTTTGATAGCCATTGGTCATACCTTCTTTTTACCTACCTTTATATATTATCTTAGCTAGCCCTGTTGAGCCTTTAGCTTGTTCTTTTGTTAGCCTCATATGTAGCCTATTTCATTCTTTAATAGACTGTAATTTGATCCAAAATCTCCTAAGCGCTTTAATGTAAAATCAATTTGAGTTAGGAGTTAGACAATAAGAGGAAAAAGGTAAAATTGATGCCCCAAAGTTAAGTTATTGGAATGTGAAATTAATGTGGTTGGGAGTCACGAAAATTGTTAAAAAAGTTCTAAATTTTATCCTGGACATGTTACAATGAACCTATTTTGGCCCTGGTCCTTCTTGGACATTGTCCACTTCAACTAAGTCAAATTGCTTAAGTTGAGGGTGGCTATTACAGGGGTGCGTAACGTGAAAAGGGTGTAAAAAAATATTTGAAAGGGTTGCATACTCCCACCATAGTTTTATTAATTGAGCTAAATGAGTTGGGGTTAAAAGCAAATCTGTGAAGATAGAAGAAGTGGAAATTGGTTGTTAGAGATTGGTCTTAATTGGATAATGTAGTGTATTAAAGTTCTTAGGGAAAATAGTCACTATTTCTAGCCAAAATAGTTTCTACCCATCCTTTAGCCTGCATTACAACCCGTAAAAAACCTATTTGATCCTAATCTTTGCATTCTGATATTAGTGGAGTATTATACTAAGGGCAAGCATATGGTCATCAGTTGTAATTTGAGAATGTTTTGTGAAAGTGAGTGCAACTCGATTCTTGTACCCATTTTGTTAGAAATTGCATTATTGTAAGTGATTATGGGTAACTTTCTTGTTATGAGGTCACATGGTTGATAAAGGTTGGGTAATTTATATGATTTCTTTGATTAAATGGTATGCATGAAATTGTCAACTTAATGTGTCTATTCTTGAGGGTAGGTTGTCTCTAGTAATGATTCCTGAATCTAGTTCTTGTTCATAATTGTTGTGTGAGCCTATTTGAGCATCTTGTCTTCCTTTGTGGGTGCTAAGTCTTATGTATTATGTATAAATGGATATGTTGTTCGAGGATGAACAAAGCTTTAAGTGTGGGGTGTTGATCTTGGGTGTATTTATAAGCCAAAGCACCATAACTTATCCATATTTTAGCTAAGTTTAGAGAACAAAGTGCCTAGTTTCTTATGTTTTTACTCTACTTCTATGTAATTGAGCTAACCAATATAATTAGCATGATTTTAGGTATTAATGAAGTAGATGAAGATATATTAGGACTATGGATTGTGGATGGCATTTAACACAAGAGAGAGTAGTAGTCTGGACCAAATGTGGCGCCTAGAAGTTATGTCCAAGACTAGTTTGTCATTTATAATTAGTTTAGGGACTTTAAAGGCAAATATGAGAGAAAGGATTATTAAAAGGCTTAATACTGAATTTTTATCAAGGATTGATTATTCTGTATTATTTTGGAGGAGAGAGTGGCGGATTAGCTTGAGGAGAGAGAGAGAAACATTTTCTCTCTTATTTTCACTATTTGCACACCAAGATCATCTTCTAGTTTTTGGTATGATGAATATATTTATGATGCATTTAATTTTATTCATGAGTAGATAAGTTTATTAGTTAGGGTTATGGAAGCCTTGAAGCATACAATCTATTACTTTGGGTTTTGAATTCATTATGCCTTGATGTGTTTACATCACACTCTCTTCGTTTATCTTGAATTCTCATGGTTGCAAACATAGAGGATATGTCTTAAAACACAACTTGTTCAAAAGAAAGGTTGATGTTCGAAAAAGAGAGTAGCGACAAGAACATAGGATTTCCAACCTTATTTCATATGTTAATGCCTTAGCAGGATTAACTACTTGGAGATTTTGTATTGTTTTTAGTAAATGCTTTTGAGTCGAGAGAACTAAAGTGAATTAGTCCTTGATGGTTGAGAAACACTAGGATTATGTTATTAAATACAATACATTCTCTGTAAGAATGAAACATGTATGAATTCAAAAAGCCCATAGTTAGAATGTATTGAAAACTACAAGGTGGACATAACCCTAGCTTGCTATTTCTCTGAATTTGAGTGCTACTACACATATTTCATCTTGGTAAACTGAAACCATTAATTTGTGAACTAAATTAAATCCCTCTATTTATTTTATGGGAACAAACGATTAAAAGTCAACTAATCAGCATACAACTTAATTAGCACCATATTCCCTGTGGGATTCGACCCCAACCTAGTTGGGTTATATATTTGACAATGACCGCTTACTCTCTCGTAAGAGAGGTGTAATTTACACATTTCAAATTTTGGCGCCGTTGCCGGGGAATACAGTTGTCAATTGAGATAATGTGTGTTAATTGAGTATTAGTCAAGTTTCTTAATTTTACGTTTATTTGTTGTTTTTGTTTGTTACAGGCTCATTGTTGTTTATGCTACAAACCAGAAGTTTAGGAGAAACATTATTACCCTTTTTTCTTGAACCTCATCTTATTAAAAGAATGACTAACCAACAGAAAGTTGAAAGACTAGCTCGTGGGGTTAAATTCAACATCACCAAGACTATTATCTAGCTACTGAATCTGAAAAGACTCTTTGGTGTATTACCTGTTGTTGATCCAAATCTATATTTGGTGAATTTCATCAGTATTTATAAGTCGTTTGATAATCCTGGATGGTTACTTTACTGCTTGTTATGTAAGAAAATAGTACCTTCTCCTTAGATTTCCTCTGTGATAGGATTAGTTATTTTGTTTATTTTTTTTCTTGTTAGATATTTATTCTATTAGTCATAATTAGGTGCTTTTCTCGATGATGGATGGATGACGACCGTCTTAAGAGAAAATTAGTCATTTAATTCATGTAATAGTTCTTGTGGATCACATGACATTATAACATAAGTATGTGATGGATCATTACGTTTGAAACACCTAGGCTCTAGTTGTGACTCTTGTTGTGATTGTTGGTTTTATTTGAATTCATGTAATTGTTAGGTCTAGAATCTATAATACCTTTAATTTAGTTGACCATGTGCCATGAGTATGTAACACTGTTGTATATTCCTTATTGCAAATGATGCTAGAAATTGCCTGGTGTGTGTGCAAAGCGAAATAATGATTATGAGTTTGGAAGATGATTTAGGCATTTCTTTGATAGACATTGTTCATACCTTCTTTTGACCTACCTTTGTACATTATCTTAGATATCCCCATTGAGCCTTTAGCTTGGTCTTTTGTTAGCCTTATATGTAGCCTATTTTGTTCTTTAATAGACCGTAATTTGATCCAAAAGCTCCTAAGAGCTTTAATATAAAATCAATTTGAGTTAGGAGTTAGACAATAAGAGGAAAAAGGTAAAATTGATGACCCAAAGTCTAGTTATTGGCGTGTGAAATTGATGTGGTTGGGAGTAGCAAAATTTGTTAAAAAAGTTCTAAATTTTATCCCGAACTTGTTACAATGAACCTATTTTGGCCCTTGTCCTTCTTGGACATTGTGTACCTCAACTAAGGCAAATCACTTAAGTTGAGGGTGGCTATTATAGGGGTGCATAACGTGAAAAGGGTTTAAAAAAATATTTGAAAGGGTTACATACTCCCACCATAGTGTTATTAATTGAGCTTAATGAGTTAGGGTGAAAAGAAAATTTGTGAAGATAGCAGAAGTTGAAATTGGTTGTTAGAGATTGGTCTTAATTGCCTAATGTAGTGTATTAAAGTGCTTAGGGAAGATAGTCACTATTTCTGGCGAAAATAGTTCCTACCCAGCCTTTAGCCTTCATTACAACCCGTAAAAGACCTATTTGATCCTAATCTTTATATTCTGATATTAGTGGAGTATTACACTAAGGGCGAGAATATGGTCATCAATTGTAATTTGAGAGTTCTTTGTGAGAGTAAGTGCAACTTGATTCTTGTACCCATTTTGTTAGAAATTGCATGATTGTGAGTGATTATGGGTAACTTACTTATTGTGAGGGCACATGGTTGATGAAGGTTGGGTAATTTTTATGATTTCTTTGCTTAAACGGTATCCATGAAATTGCCAACTTAATGAGTCTATTCTTGAGGGTAGGTTTTCTCTAGTAATTATTCCTAAATCTACATCTTGTTCATAATTGTTGTGTGAGACTATTTGAGCATCTTGTCTTCCTTTGTGGGTGCTAAGGCTTGTGTAGTATTCATAAATGGATATATTGTTCGAGGACGAACAAAGATTTAAGTATGGGGTTGTGATCTTGGGTGTATTTATAAGCCTAAGCACCATAACTTATCCATATTTTAGAACAAAGTGCCTAGTTTCTTATGTTTTGACTCTACTTCTATGTAATTGAGCTAACTAATGTGATTAGCATGATTTCAGGTATTAATGATGTAGATTAAGATATAATGGGACTATGGAATGTGGATGGCATTTGACACCAGAGAGAGTAGCAGTCTGGACCAAATGTGGCGCCGAGAAACTATGTCCAAGATTAGTTTGTCATTTATAATTAGTTTAGGGACTTAAAAAGGAAAATATGAGAGAAAGGATTATTAAAAGGCTTAATGCTGAGTTTTTATTAAGGATTGATTATTCTATATTATTTTGGAGGGGAGAGTGGCGGCTTAGCTTGAGGAGAGAGAGAGAGAAACGTTTTCTCTCTTGTTTTCACTATTCGCACACCAAGATCATCTTCTAGTTTTTGGTATGATGAATATATTTATGATGCTTTTTTTTTTATTCATGAGTGGCTAAGTTTATTAGTTAGGGTTATAGAAGCCTTGTAGCATACAACCTATTACTTTAGGTTTTGAATACATTATGAATTGATGTGTTTACATCACACTCTCTTCGTTTGTCTTGAATTCTCGTGGTTGCAAACATAGAGGATATGCCTTAAAACACAACCTGCTCGAAAGAAAGGTTGATGTTCGAAAAAGAGAGTAGTGACAATAAAATAGGATTTCCAACCCCTATTTCATATGTTAATGCCTTAGCAGGATTAGCTACTTGGAGATTTCATATTGTTTTTGGTAAATACTTTTGAGTCGAGAGAACTAAAGTGAATTAGTCCTTGATGGTTGAGAAACACTTGGATTATGTTATTAAATACAATACGTTTCTCTGTAAGCATGAAGCATGTATGAATTCGTTAAGCCCATAGTTAGAAAGTATTGAAAACTACAAGGTGGATATAACCCTAGCTAGCTATTTCTCTAAATTTTAATACTACTACACGTATTTCATCTTGTTAAACTGAAACCATTAATTTGTGAACTGAATCAAATATCCCTATTTATTTTATGGAAACAAATGATTAAAATTCAACTAATCTACATACAACTTAATTAGAACCATATTACCTATGGGATTCGACCCCAATCTAGTTGGGTTATATATTTGACAATGACTGCTTACTCTCTCGTAAGAGAGTTGTAATTTAGGCATATCAACCTTATGACTCATGATGACTCCTTATGAGTCGTCAACATAACTCACGGTGTAACCAGAATCTGAAGGCACCCACACTAGTCTGACTGCGAGTCGTACTGTATTCAGACCTTATGATTTATTAGACTCAACCATAGTGTATACAATAACTCTGGGACCCCCTCACTGGTAACCCTATGACTCATATAGAGTCTTGATCCATTGATTTTAGTCGTACTCAGAACAGACATCTTGGGCAACCTCATTGCTCCCTTTATAATTAGGGTCCTATGACCTATAGTGACACCTTATGACTCGTGAAATAAGTCGTAGGTTGGGTAGTAAGCTCAACTTAAAAATTTTCAAGGGCCCAAATTTCTAGGGTGTAACATTCTCCCCCCGTAGGATCATTCTTCCCCGAATGATGAGACAAGGTATCTATTAGCATGAATTAATATAGAAAGCAACCATAATTACCTTTAACAAAGAGAAAACAAAGAAGTTTAGGAATACACACACCATAAGCACGATTATCCAAATTAAGAAATAGGAATAGATATTTGGACCTCATGTCCTCTTTAGCTTCCCAAGTAGCTTCTTCAACCTTATGGTTCCTCCATAGAACCTTTATCGAAGCCACATCCTTAGTCCTTAAATATTGGACTTGCCTATCTAAAATCTCAACTGAGACTTTCTCATAAGACAAGGAATCCAAAGTATCCACACCCTCCAATTGGATAACCAAGGGAGATCACCTATGCACTTCTTTAACATCAAAACATGAAACACCGGACGGATAGAACCTAGGCTCTAAGGAAACTCTAACTCATAAGACACATAGACCACTCTCCTTAAAATCAAGTATGGGTCAATGTAACAGATATTGAGCTTTCCCTTCTTCCCAAAACTCATCACTCTTTTCAAGAGGGATACCTTCAAGAACACCCAATCGCCAACATCAAAATCCAATTCTCTGAGTCTCATGTAAGCATGAGACTTTTGGAAACTTTGCACATTTTTAATACTATCACAAATCACCTTCACCTTTTCCATAGATTGGTGAACCAAATCAGGGCCAAATCATTGAGTCTCACTAACTTTGAACAACCCAATAGTAGATGTACACCTCCTACCATACAAAGCCTCAAATAGGGCCATATGAATACTCGAGTGATAGCTTTTATTATACATAAACACTATGAGAAGCAAATGATCAACCCAACTACTACAAAATTCAGTACCACAAGCCCTTATTATATCTTCTAAAGTCTAAATAGACCTCTCCGTTTGTCTATTCATCTGAGGGTAGAAAAGGGTGCTAAGGTTTACCGTAGTTCCTACCCTCTCTAAAAAAAATTCCAAAGGTAAGATGAGAATTGCGTACCTCGATTAGATGTAATAGAAACAGGAGCACCATATAACTTAATGATCTCCTGAATAAAAAACTTAGAATAATCCTTCAAAGAATAATTAGTCCTCACTGGAAAGAAGTGAGATGACTTAGTCATCCTATCTATGATGACCCAAATTGTATCAAGCTGACTTTGAGATAGAGGAGGAACAGTAACAAAGTCTATGTTAATTACTTCACACTTTCATATGAGCAACTCAATCTCTTATGACAAGCCACCAGGCCTTAAGTGCTCCACCTTCACTTGTTGGTGAACCACACACTTGGCCAAAAAATTAGCCACATCCCTCTTCCTGTTGTTCCACCAATAGATCCCTTTCAAATCATGGTACATCATCATTGAACCAGGATAGATAGTGTACCTTAACTTATGATCCTCAGCAGAGATTCTTTCCCACATCCTATGAACATCGAGAGCATATAATCTACCTTTGTACCTAAAGATAACATCTCTACTAATCTTAAAATCCATGAACTTTTGCTAACCCACATCATCTTTATTCTGTATCAAGATAGGATCCTGAGCTTACTTCTCCTTCACCTCAACAACAAATGATAACTTGATAAAATACCCCATATACTTGGCCCTTGAAAATTTCTTGACCTTTGAGATTACTTCCCAGAGTAAGACTCTTTCTGCATGTCGTAAGGTATGTATACTGATTATAGGACCCTAGTCGTTAGGTGAACAATGAAGATTCCCTTTTGTTTCTATATTTTCTACGTGTTAAGCCTAACGAGTCATATGCTCTCTCTACAAGTCATAGTGTACCTTCTTTAAGGAAACCAGTGTAATGGACAAAGTTTTTGCTCAGGGTATGACTAGGTACTTACGAGTCAAATGGTTTGTATATGAGTCATAGTGTACAACTCATAAGGTAGTCAGTAAAGGGTCCCTAAGCTATTGCCTTGACTATGACTCATGGTGACAAGTCGTAGTGAGTCTTTATAAGTCGTATAGTGACCTATAGTTAGTGGCAACAATTTTTCAGCTTTTAATTAAGGGCACTTTGGATATTTCCTCTTTTCTCCCATAATAACCCATTACTTAAAACTCTATTTGAGACCCCATTATCCTCTATAAAATAATCAAAACAACTCTCAAAACTCTCTCAAATTCTCTCAAGAAAAAACACTTAGTGTTTGTTAAGGTCGGTAATTAGAGCTTCCAAGGGTTGAATTCTCTCTTTAATTATGATACTTTCAGGCATGTGACTCTACCCTTAAACTTATTTTACTTTAAGCATATGTATTAAATGATTATTAATGAGATATTGAATGTGGGTTTTGACAATGGTTAAGGATTTTGGCATGGTTGAGACTTAAATTATTTTCCCATGATTATTATGAATTGTTCATGTTTTTGATTATTATGAATTGTTTATGTCTTCCCATGATTCTGTATTTTGTGGTAAAGTTTTGGTGAACCATTGTATGTCATAGAGTGAGTCAGACTTCTATGGGAAACATACATACATAGGATAGAGCCACCTTAATTACTAGTCTGATTGCTGGCTATGAAATAGATTTTGCAAGATTAATCTAACTAGAGTCCATATTAGAGCATTCAATCGGACCACCACCCTTTCTTTCCCACATTTGATTTAGTAGTTCTGTGATGCAGCTAGGGTGCTGCCTATTCCTAATATAGATCATCAGATTAAGGAGACATATAAAATTAATATTAACTTGATCAAAGATAAAGAAAACTCAATCCTTACACAGCAAGTGCATCCACCTCCTACTGCTATTTTGACCCATTTTAAGGGGCCCTCTATTCCAACAAATTATATTGAAAGGATAGATATTACTATTGATATTGAGATAGGTGAGCAGAGAGCTAAGCCTGAGATTTTTACTGCTGGTAAGGGGGCCATAACCACATCTGCACCAGCCTCGGCTGTTACTTCTGAGCCAGCAAGGGTATCTACCGTGCCCCTTACCCCATAATTACTATTTTTATTAGTGTGTCATGCCGGCTTCTACAATGCATGTTTGAGAAGAAGGATGATGTGTCATTCGTCTAGAGAATCAGTTAGCTACATTGTTTGCATAAATCTGGCCGTGGGTCTAGACTGCACTAGAAAATATTGAGGCTCGGTTTGAGGTGATATTGAGTGCTAATATGGCAGAGTGTAGTAGAGAGATTCATGCTTAGATTGATAGCTTTGAGGTTTGAATGACTATATGGTTATGTAAGGTTCAGACTCTTAATTTATATAGATTTTATGAGAAGATAACTATATTTTGTATTAAGGTGTGATCACTAATAAAGAGATATGTTCTAGTCATTTTTCTAGTTATTCTAGCCTTCACACAGCCATTACCTCTATCTCCATCAATGTCATTTAACTTATTTACTGATAAGGATGTCGTCATAATTATTTGGGCTAAGAGAGGTCACAAGGATAAGCTATTAATAGGCCCTAAAAAGGGTTTCCTAAGATTCTAGAGTATTTCACTCTATTGATGAGTAGAGGTGAG